>NC_041215.1:14777464-14796849 GCF_002837175.3 Physeter macrocephalus | reverse complement strand
CATCCACCCACCCACCCATCCATCCATCCACCCATCCATCCATCTATCTATCCTCCATCCATCCATCCATCCACTCATCCACTCACATATACACCCATCCATGCATCCTCCCATCTACCCACCCATGCACCCATCATCCACCTGCCACCCATTCCCCCACCCATCTACCCATCCATCCATCCATCCACCCATCCACTCACCTATTTATCCATCTATTTCTTTCCACCTTTTTTGACTGCAGTATTTGAAAGTAAATTACAGATATGATGCTTCACTCTTAAATACTTGAGCGTAATATGTCTTAAAAATAAGGACATTCTTCAACATGACTGCAAGGTCATTATTATATCTAAGAAAATTATATTAACTCAATCATATTGTTTAATTCACAGGCAATATTCAGATTCTCAAAGGTGTCCTCGAGATATAGTTTATATATAGTGTGTGTACACACCCATGCATGCCTGCACATGTGCACATATGTGTGAGTGTGCATGTGTATGCATGTCTTGCATATGCATGCTTGTGCATGTGCACGTGTGTGTGTGTGCTTACCTGTGTGTGCATGTGTGTATGCGTGCATGCATTTTACTCAGGATCAATGTAAAAGTTGCATTTGGCTCTTCTGTGTCCGTAATCGTTCTTGATCTAGAACAGTCCCCCTGCCTTTTCATTGCCATGACTTTTGTAAAGAATTCAAGCCTGTGATCTTGTAGATTATCCCACATTATGAGTGAGATTCAGGTTAAAACATGGTTCTGGCAAAACTACTACGTACGTACTGCTTTTGTTGAGTCCCATCAGGAGGCACAGATTTGGGCAGCCCCACCCTTGCTGAAGCTGATCTTATCCTTGGTTTGGGTCTGGTTCCTACCAGCTCTTTCCCTCTGCAGGTGAGGCTAATAAATAATCTGGGTGACACTCTGAGGTCCCTGCCACAGTGTCCTGAGCCCCAGCAACCTTTCACTGATTGCCTTTGGCATCTTTGATGATTCTTGCTGTAATCAGTTATCACATTGGCTTTATGATGGATATTCTGATTTCTGCACTTATTATGATTCTGACATTCCTTCTAAATTTATTAGCTGGTAAAAAAAGAACTTGCCCCACTATTATTTTTGCTGTATTATTGTTGTTTTCAGTGTGCCTAAGGACTTGTGAACTTCTAAAAAATTATTCAATGTGTTATAATCTGTTACCACCATGCTTCCTTTTTTCATTTCAGATTTTGGAATAACTTTAGACTTACAGAAGAGTTGCTCATATAGTGCAGAGAGTTCCTGCATATCCTTCATCCAGCTTTCTTTCCCTAGTGTTTTAAATTGTTTGTCTTTTTGTTTTTGTGAGAGTACTTTATATATTTTGGACATTAGACCCTTATCAGATATATGACTTGGAAGTATTTTCTCCCATTCTGTGGGTTGTCTTTTCCCTTTCCTGATAGTGTCCTTTGATGCAACAAAGGTTTTAAATTTTGGTGAAATCCAATTTATCTATTATTTTTCTTTTGTTGTTTGTGCTTTTGGTGCCATATCTCAAAGAAACCATTGACAAATCCAAGGTCATGAAGGTTTACCCCTATGTTTTCTCCTAACAGTTTATGGTTTTAGCTCTTACATTTAAGTCTTTGAACCATTTTGAGTTAACTTTTGTATATGGTGTGAGGTAGGGTCCAACTTCATTCTTTTGAATGTGGAGATCCAGTTGTTCCAGAATCCTCTGTTGAAAAGACTGTTCTTTCCCCATCAAAAGGTCTTGGCACCCTTGATGAGAGTCAATTTGCCACAGATGTTTATTTCTGGACTCTCAGTTCTATCCTATTGATCTATATGTCTGTCCTTATACCAATACCACACTGTCTTGATACTGTAGCTTTGTAGTAAGTTTGAAATTGGCAAGTGTGAGTCCTACAACTTTGTTCTTTTTCAAGATTGTTTGGGTTATCCTGGATCCTTTGCATTTCCATGTGAATTTTAGGATCAGCTTTTGCACTTGGACAAAATAGGCCACTGGCACTTTGTTAGGCTTCCCCTTAATGTTACCATCTTATGAAACCATGACACATTTGTCAAAACTAAGAAATCAGCACTGGACATGACTACTAACTAAACCCCGGACTTTATTTGTATTTCCCTAGTTTTTCCAGGCACCTGCTTTTTTTGGTCCAGGATCCCATGCAGGATCTCACACTGCATTTTGTGTCCTCCAGTCTGATGGTTTCTTGGTCTTTCCCTGTCTTTCATGACCTTGACACTCTTGAATAGTTCATTCTTCTTTCTGCTACTCCAGTTTCCCAGATTTGGCTGTGGGAGTGAGTACCTTTGGGTCAGCTCCTTAAACAGGTGGGTTCTTGTCTTCAGTGGGAAGTAGAATGACATTTATTAACCACCCACAGTGAACAGAATGATACATTCATCATTTCATTGGATCCTCAGGACCTTCTGGCTAGGAGATATAACCTTATTTTACAAATGGGGAAACTGAGGATCAGAGAGGTGAAATGACTTGCCCAAGGACCCACAGTGAGAATGATACTCACCACTCACCACCTCAGATTACCCTCCTCTGGGCATGCAGGGTGGCCCAGATGTTTGGGGAGAGTCATGGATTGTAAAACATGGGGCAGAGGAGGGAACCTCTGGGGCAAAAGTCCAGAGGATGACTTCTCATGCAGCCTGTAACCTCAGTGTTGGATATGGTCACACTCCAAGCTCTTGGGGAGGTCACAGGACCTGGGAGGCCTCAGCTGTAACACAGGGAATGAGGGCAGCTTGGAGGTTAAGCATGGGGCTCTGGCTTCAGCCCTTTGGGGTTTGAATCCTGTCCCCACCACGCACTGATGTTGGGAAGGGACCAAACCCCCTCTGGAAACTTGGGGATTGTGATAGAACCCAACTCATCAAGTGTATATCCAATGAGAAGATCCAGCCCATTGCCAGCACTGGTGCCTGTGAAGTTAGGGAATAGTACCCAATACCATCCCCCCCAATTGCAGAATTTTGGGGGTCACCAAACCACTTTCAGTTTCTTTAATCTCTAGAGGGAGTCACAGAATCACTGAAAGCTGTTAGAATCACAGTTACAGTTTAATACAGTGAAAGATACAGATTAAAATCAGGCAAGGCAAGAGGATCATAAGGCAGGGGCCAGGTGAGTTCTGAATGTGAACTTCCAGTTGTCCTCCCCCCACAGAGTCAAGGACAGTGTTGCTTTGCCGGCAGCAATGTGTGACTACATGCATGGTGTACTGCCAACCAGGGATGTTCACCTGAGCCTCAGTGTCCAGGGTTTTTATTGGAGGTTAGTCACATAGACATGGCTGACCACCTGCCTGGCCGACCCTAGTCTCAGCCCCTCCAGAGGTCAAACTGATATAGTGTGGCCCAATGTCCCTACCATAAATTATATTGTTAGTATCTGGTGTGGCCCCGACCCCAGATAAACAAAGACTCATCAGGCAGGACATTTCAAGGCCTTAGAGATCACCTTCCAGGAGCAGGGGACAAAGGCCAGACCTCTCTTAGGCTAGGTTCAGATCCTTACTACACTGCACTCACTGAGAGTTTCCATACCCTTATCATGTTTCATCCACAGCACAGCCCCATTTACAGAGCATTAGCTGAGGTTGCCAAGGGGATGTGGCCACAGCCAGGACCAGATGCTGAGCCCTCAGCTCTGAAGCCAGTGCTCCCCCCTCAGCTTTCTTGGCCTCCCTGTGGCCCCACAGTGGCCTTCTCCCTAGGGTAGGCTGTGGCATTGGTGCTGGGCTGTGGGCGCCAGGCGTGGCTCCCCATGCTACATGTCTCCCACAGGTTGGGGAGGATGCCCATTTCCCAGTGAAGTCCACGTGTCCCTGCAATTTCACTCTGTACTATGAGGTGGCTGCGAGGGGCAACATTGTGCTCTCGGGCCAGCAGCCTGCCCACATCACCCAGCAGAGAAGCAAGCGGGCAGCCCCGGAGAAACCCATCCGCTTAATGCACCTTTCTGAGACAGGTGAGCTAGGCCACAGGCTGGAGGTTCCTATATTCCTTCTGAACCATTGAGACTGGGGTGGGCACCCCAGCAAGGAGGAGTAGGCAGGGTGCAGCCAGGAGGGGGGCCTTCCTCAGGGTGGAGGACACATGTCCCAGGCAAGACCGGGTTGGGTCCAGGAGGTTGGACAGTGACCAGCTGTTGGAGGCAGCTCCTCTTGAGGCTGCCATGGGCTGGGCCCCTGCACAGGCCCATGCTGTGCCAGGTTGCCATCTGCCAGGCCCCCTCTGCCTTTGCCCAGACTGATTCCCCATTTAAGGGTCCTTCTTTTCCCTCTCCTTGACTCCACATGTTCCTCACAAGACCCACCTCCTCCCCTGGGTCTTCCCAGCCCCCTCCTCTTCACAGCCCTTCTGCCTAAAGCAGGATCCCCTAACTAAGGACTATGGACACTTGCAGGATATTCTTTGTGATGGAGCCTGTGCTGTGCACTGTAGGGTGCTGAGCAACATCCCTGGTCTCCCCCCACTAGATGCCAGTGGCAACCCCCCTACACACAGTATGACAACCTAAAATGTCTCCAGATATCACCAGTGTCTCTAGGGGGAAAAGTGACTGCTGGGTGTGAATCACTGAGATAGATAGATAGATAGATAAATAGATGGATAGATAGATAGGGAGTCAGAGTCATAGAATTATCAATAGATAAATTGATGGATAGAGTCATGGATAGGTGGGTGGATAAATAGATAGCTTTATAGATAGAATCATCAATAGATAAATTGATAGATGGATGATTAGATAGAGTCATAGATGGATGGATGGGTGGATAATTGGATGGATGGATGGATGGATAGTTAGATGGATAATGGATAGGAAGGCAGGCAGACAGGACGTCAGACAGGGTCTCTCTCATCCAAGTCACTTTCTCATCCTCCACACTACTGATGTTTGGGGCCGGATTATTCTCTGTGGGGCTGTCCTGTGCATTGTAGGGTGTTGGATAGCATCCCTGGCCTCCACCCACTCGATGCCAGTAATACCCCCAAGTTGTGACAACCAAAATTACCAAATGTCCCCTGGGGAGTAGCATTGCCATGGTTGAGAGCCACTGGCCTGAATGGTGCTTTGGACATTGTGCACCCACATCCTCTTGGGTTTATCTTCCCTTCTGGGTGAAATAACAGGGGATGTGAGTATCCATGGAGTAGTTGCCCTGGGCCAGCCCTGGGCTGGCATCTCTTCGTGCTGCACCCTATGTAACCCCCAGGGCAACTGGGGCATCAGTGGTTCTACTGTGGGATGCTGAGTTTTCATGTCTCTCCCCACCTTTGACTTGTCTAAGAGCCCTCTCCAGCCCCAGCAGCAGAGGTCAATGTGTGCATGACCTCTCTCCGGCTGACCGTGACCCCCAGCATGGTCCCCCTCGGCCGCCTGCTGGCCTTCTACGTCAGGGAGAATGGAGAAGGGGTGGCTGACAGCCTCCAGTTTGCTGTCGAGACCTTCTTTGAAAACCAGGTAGAGCATCGGGAACCAAACTGGGGGAGGGAGAGGAGATGGGCAAGAGTCATCAGGGATGAGGGCTCCAGGGTGTCAAGGCTGGGGTAGACTGCGCACAGCTGCCAGTCAGACTTCACATAGTATGACAGGCAGGACTTTTAAGGGTTGCCCTACCTTCAGGATCCTAAGTTGCATCTTTACTGGAGATTCTCCAAAACTCACCCAGATGGGGATTGCATCCATTACACACAGGAAAAGTGGTCAGCTGTTCTCTGTCCCTGCTGGGCTCCAGACCTAAGGGACACCACCCACGTCCCCCCAAACGGGCTCCGCCCCCCACGTCCTCTCCCTGCGCCCTCCAAAACTGGCTGCAACATGTCCTCTGTCGCCACCCATCTCCCCACCTCTCTTCTCCCCTCCCATCTTCTGCACAGAATGTACCAGTTGCACCAGCCTAGTTCCCGTCATTCAGCCTCCCATCCTTGTCCTCATCTGGGCAGCAAAGCCAGGGTCCCAGCTGAGCTGGCGAGGACCGACTCTTCTCAGAGGGCAGAGAGGGTGGGTGGGTGGGTCTGGAGAGTTTGGCCAAGCTCCCGAGTTTTCTGCTGTGTTTGGGTCCAGGTTTCACTGACATATTCAGCAAATGAGACCCAACCCGGGGAAGTCATCGATCTGCGGGTCAGGGCTGCAAGGGGCAGCTGCGTGTGTGTTGCTGCGGTTGACAAGAGCATCTACTTGCTCAGGTCTGGGTTTCGGCTGACTCCCACCCAGGTGAGCGGGGGCCCTTGGGCGCTGGGCTCCAGCATCCTCACGGACGTCTCTTCCTTTCCAGTAACTGAAAAGCCCCGTATAAATCCAGATTGTCTCTCTTCACTGGGTTCATTCTCAGCAAACCCCATCCTTATCGCTGTTTGGGTTCAGTTAAAAGATCTTGGAGTCAAATCCAATGTGACATTGTCCGGGTCCCACCTCTTCAGCCCCACGCTGCCCATCTTAAAAATGGGTTAATGCCACCAACTCCTGTCTCCTAAGATTGGTTCCAAGTGATACATGTGAGAGGAGGTTGAGACGGGAGCATGCCAGGCCAGTTTGGGTTGAAAAGAAACCCTCAGTTGACCAGTTCCTGCTCCCCTTTGTTTGTAGGTTTTCCGGGAATTGGAAGATTACGATGTTTCTGATGCTTTTGGGGTGTCCAGGGAGGATGGACCCTTCTGGTGGGCTGGGCTGATGGCCCGACGACGCCGGCGCTCCTCCATCTTCCTGTGGCCCTGGGGCATCACAAAGGACTCCGGGTTTGCCTTTGCCGTAAGGAGAGGTGGTCTTGGACCCCACCGCCCCCTTCTGAGCTCCTTTTCCTTTGAAACAAAGGGTCTCGGGGTACAGAGATGGGTTGGGGTGGAAGTTTCCAAACTTTTAGCATTGCAGAATCTTTTTTGATTCTCCCCAGTGGAAGCTCATATGTGGACCCTCCCAGTTTGCAAAACGGACGAGAGCAGATTGAGTATCCATTGATAACTTGAACTTGTTCTGGAGCAATGACGATGAGAGTGCTTTGGTGGAAGGAAAACCTACACTATGGGTGCAGGTGCCGTGTTCTCAGGTGGTGGCCTCACCCCTTGCTGACATTTATAGCTCAAATCTGTCCCCTTCCTGTCTGGCTCCGGGGACCAGGGCGCTGCTGGAGACGCAATACACACAAATGTCATTCTAGCCCACTTTAGCATGCTGGCGGTCTCCACTCAAATGCATGAGGGCACTTTTCATCCCAGGTTTTAAATCATTTAAAAGGCATCCTTGGGAATCCTCTGGTGGTCCAGTGGTTAGGACTCTGTGCTTTCACTGCTGTTGCCTGGGTTCAATCCCTGGTCGGGGAACTAAGATCCTGCAAGCCCTGCGGCATGGCCAAAAAATAAATAAATAAATAAAAGGCATCCTTTTCCTCCCACTTTTATTATGGAAAATTTTCAAACATACAGAAAAGATGAACGAATTAGCGAACACCTGTAGATCCACCAGTTGGATCCCACAGTTAACATTTTGCTGTATCAAATATATATACCAATATATATACATATATTTTTTTTTATTAAAGAATTTTTTTGATGTGGACCATTTTCTTAAAGTCTTTATTGAATTTGTTACAATTGCTTCTGTTTTATGTGTTTTGGTCGTGAGGCACGTGGGATCTTACCTCCCCGACCATGGATCAAACCCGCACCCCCTACACTGGAAGGTGAAGTCTTAACCACTGGACCACCAGGGAAGTCCCTATATTATAACAGTAATAACTGCAGCCCACAGTCATTGGCTCTTGGTCTGGATTAGGCACTGCACCAATTGATTTGTTTTAAATAGAGGTGAAATTCACATAGCAGAAAATTAACCCATTTTAAAGTGAACAATTCAGTGGCATTTAGTACATTCACAGTGCTGTGCAAGCTAGCACCTCTGTCTAGCTCCAGAACATTTCCATCACACCAAAAGGAGACCTGTCACCATTTGCAGTCACTCCACACCCACCCTCCCCCAGCACCTGGTAACCACTGATCTGCCTGTGGTTTTGGACATCTCATATAAATGGAATCATACAAGATGTGGCCTTTTGTGCCTAGACCACAAACGCGCTGGCCTCCCCTCTGCTCTGCCCTGGATGGTTACTGGGTCCCATGACCCCCTTAGTCCGTATCACCAAGCCTGGAGAGAGGACTGACTCCCTCAGGGCTACGCAGCAGTAATGTTGGGGCAGTGACCTCTGGGACTACAATGTCCACTTCCCCACTGTGGGTCTGGGCATTGTCTGTTGCCTAGGAAACAGGACTGGTGGTGATGACAGACCTGGTGAGCCTGAACCACCGGCAGGACGGCGGCCTGTACACTGATGAGGCTGTCCCTGCCTTCCAGCCCCACACAGGGAGCCTGATGGCAGCAGCGTCCTCCAGACAACCCCCCAGGTAATTGCCACTGCCTCGATCAGGGTTGTCTAAACTCATACTGTTGACATTTGGGGCTGGATCATTTTCTGCAGTGAGGCTGTCCCACGCACTGTAGGGTGTTGAGTGGCATCCCTGGTCTCCACCAACCAGATGCCAGTAACCCCCCGCCCCTACCCCCAGTTGTAACAACCAAAAATGTCTTCAGACATTGCCCAATGTCTCCTTGGGGCCAGACTCACCAATGGCCTAGTGGGCTGGGGCACTGAGCACTTTGGCCCTGCTCCCCCTGGTCCTTGGACCCATCCAAGTGCATGGAATTGGGGGTTGGGTGCAGAAGAGAAGGAAGGTGCAACAGGGGAGCAGATCTGCCTAGGGACAAACAAATTGGGGCAGGGTGGGAAACTGTGGCTTGATCCTCCCACTCCCAGAGACTCTGCTTAGAAAATTCTTTCTATTACCCTTTCTCCTTCCTCCCACCATTTCCTCCTTCCTTCTCTTCCTCTCTCTTCCCCCTTCCCCTCCAACTCTTTACCTTTTGGAGTTAGACACCAAGTAATTACTTTTCAATCTTTCTTATTTTAAATCAAATGTTTAAGCCTCAGAGTGTTGCTTTGGCTGCACCCAAGTTGTGCTATGAAGTGTTTCCATTATTACTGGCTTCCAAATAGATTCTTACTAGCAGAAAAATTGATTTGCCCAGATGTGGCAAGTGACTTACCCAGATGTGTTTTCAATTTTCAAGTGATTTTAAAAATTATTATTATTTTATGTGTTTTATAAATTTGCATCAGATGTGCATCATGGCCAGCGAACATGGTCTGTATGATATCCACTATGGTCAACAAACATAGTCTGTATGATACCCATCATCTGGTTTTTATTTTGGAGACTGGCTATGTGGTATATGGTCTGTTTTTGTAAATGCTCATATCTACTTGAAAAGAATGTCCAAGCTCCTGTCATTGGGTATAGGATTCTCTATGAGTACTTTTGGTCAAGTCTATGGTAGATGGTGCCCAAACCCTCCATATCCTTGTTCATTTTGTTTCTTTGTTTGTTTTCTAACTTATCAATTACTGAGAGAGAAGAGTTCACATCTCCCCCTTAGACTTGTGGCTTTGTCCCTGGTCTCATGGAAACCTTTGTTTCACAGGAGGTAGTGTTTCCTGTTCTCTCCTGTCTTTCCCTTTGTCCCCTCCCTTCTGCTCCCCCATCACCCATCTGTCTTCTTTCCCACCTTCTTCATTCTCTGCCTCTCCCACTAGCTCCTCAACTCCAGCCAGCTTGGGGAGGGGTAGGGTGTTTTGAAGACCTTGCCTTTTCATTCTCTCTGAATTTAAGGGTGTGTAGGCTGGGAAAGGGGAGGCAGGCCTTGGATATACCCTTTCCTGCCAACTCATTCAATGAGAAGCACAGAACCAAGTGGACCAGGGATGGGGTCAGTGTGGTCAGCAGTGCCCCAGCATCTGGGTCTCTTTGGAGACCTTGAGGGTGGCATCCAGACTCCTTAGCCCTTGTTCTGAGACAGATGTGGCCCAGAGGATCTCCCACCCTGGCAGGCCTGTCAATGAAAGCCCTCTTCTTCTTTCAAGCCCCCTCTGCCCAGATTGAGAACCTTCCCAGTCCCCCCTAGTCTCTTCTGCAGTGGTTTCTGGATACCTGGATCCCCTAGGTTCTTCCTGCCCAAGTCACACATTTAACAGGCCCACAGGGGTCCTCGTTTCCAAACTCCACATCAGGGCATAGACAGACCAGGCTCCCCCTGTCGTACTTTGGACACACACGAAGGCATTTCTGAGATGTGGTTGAGTGAGGAGGTGGAATATTGGCCCCTGAGGATCCTTCAGCCAGGCACTACTCTGGAAGCCTGGAGCCTCCCATGTGCGTGCCTCCTGAGAGCTTGGCCTGAAGTGGATATGCAAGCAGCCTCGAAACCCAAAACCTCAAAGGGAATTGTAAATCCCAATGCAGAAAGGCATAAGAAATGCCTTAAAAAGCAAGTGTTTGTGCCTTTTTGTAACTGGATAATGCATCCTTATTCTGAAGGATATTTTTCTTAACCATATGCATGTGGTTAAATTATTTTTCAAAGAGTATGAAAGGGTATATAATGAAATGGAAGTCTCCCTCCCACCTCCAGATCCTCCGTTCCCTTCTAAGAGGCAATAATGGTCATTAATTCCTTAGATATCCTTCTAGAAATTTTCTGTGCATACACAAGGATTTAAAAAAAAACACAATGGGAGAATACTATAATACTGTTCTGTGCCTTCCTTTTTAAAGTCAGCGATAAACCTTAGAGACCATTTCATACCAGGACATATATACTTACCTCACCCTTTTTCACTGACATGTAATATTCCACTGTGTGAATGTACTATCATTTGATTAACCAAACGCCCTATTGATGGAGCTTTTGGCTGTTTGTTATTTCTCACAGTGCTTCAGTGAACCACACCATAGTCTGTCTTCGCACATGTGTCTGTGGTTAATTTCAGGGTTCACCCCTGGGAGAGGTAACCTCAGGTTGAAAGAGATGTGAGCATTTTTAATCTTGAGAAGTTTTGCCAGTTGTCAAGTAGGGCTTATTAATATTATTTTTTAAAGAATAGGACAGTCCCTGGACTTCCTTGGCAGTCCAGTGGTTACGACTTCACCTTCCAGTGCAGGGGGTGCAGGTTTGATCCCTGGTTGGAGAGCTAAGATCCTACCTGCCTCGGGGCCCAAAAACCAAAACATAGAAGAAATATTGTAACAAATTCAATAAAGACTGTAAAAAAAAAAAAAAAAAGAATAGGACAGCCCCTGAGGAAGGTGGGCTGTGAGGCTTCTGAGGATAAACCAAGAATGAAAGCACATGAAAGAATGTATATATGTATAACTGAATCACTTTGCTGTACTTCAGAAACTAAACTAACACAATGTCGTAAGTCAACTATACTTCAATTAAAAAAAACTAAAAAAAAAACCAAATGAAAGCACAGAGAAAGGGGGAGAGGGGATAGGAGAGCTCTATGTAATGATGCAGAAAAACATGGCAAACCCAGGGAGGGAAATTAACAAAGGAGAGGACATGGGGTGGTCCCTGTGGCCCTTCTTACCTTCTAAATTCAGGATGCGAGGCACCACTGTCATTTTAAGAAGCCTCTGTCAAGCCTTTGATGCCTCGCTTTTACTAGTCCTAATCAAGTAGAATGTTAACCCTGCCAGGTGAAAGAATTAACACATTATGTCCTATTAGAGTAGAATACTAACCTTTCCAGGTCAGAGAATTAAAACGTGTAGAATATTAAGCTGCTGGGTAAGAGAATTAACATGCTATAGGCTAATCAAGTAGAATGTTAACCTGCCAGGTAACAGAATTAAGTTATGTCCGTGAAACTTTAATCATTTCTTTCTTTTTTAAAAAAACATTTTCATAGAGCAGAGAAGAGGAAAAGGACCTACTTCCCTGAAACATGGATTTGGCACTGTCTCAACATCAGGTACAGTATGATTTCTTTCCTTTGCTGCCTTTTTGGGCTGACTCAGAGGCACTCATGAAAGATGGTTCCCAATCGGTTTGCCTGGAGATCTGACACCAACATCTGAGTAAGACATTGGGCATCCTTTTCTAACACATAAAACTCAAAGCTATGAAGTCAGCCCCAAATCCCTCTGCAGCCTCAGACATCTGCCCATGAAATATGAAATTTGAGGGCTTCATGCCTCTTAACAACTCCCTCTTGGGGTAACTCTATCTGCTCTGTTTATATAACGAGCTCATTAAAATGATTACAGTTCCCTGGAACATGAACTCAATTCCACCCACCACCCCCTCCTCGCTCCTCAGGGGACTCAGGCTCCTGCCCGCAAAACAGGCTGCTTCTCTCAGCACATTTCCTTTCTACATTGTTTTCTCTTCTAGTTCGCCTTGAAGCAGCAGTGCTGTGCTAAATTCTTGCCAGATGCAGTTGGCTTTTTTCTTTCAGTGCTTAGTGTCAGAAGGCAGTGGTGACTCGCCCTGGGAAACCAGTTAGGCATGAAAGTTCAGACCCTGAGGCTAGTGGGTTGGCCAGCGGGTAGACCTACTGCTGAGCTGGGGTCCCCTTCTTGGCATGAGATGCCATGGCACATGCTCAGCACAGAACCAAGCACTCAGCTGGGGGTTCCTCAGGCTGCTTTGCTGCTTTCACGGATGTGCGTGTCCCCATTATGGGCAGTCTTCCCCGCTGGTCAGAACAGAAGCTGATTACTGCATTTTGTTCTTGGAGTCCAGATTTAAGATGGGCTGTCGGTCCATCATCAGAGATGTGCGGAAAGTAAAAATGTATCTATTTTCTGTGTGCTGGGTGATGTTTTGGGTGCTGGGTAGTGTTTTTGGTGCCAGGGATGGCACCTTGAACAAGGCAGATAGTGTCCCCTCACGCATAGAATTTATGTTTTATGCCCCCAAAGGCTTCATGCTTCATTAGGGCCAGTGTTCTCATGGAGGGCTTGGCCCAGGGCTTGGAAGGAAATAGAGGGACCCTTTGGGGAAGCCAGAGAGACTCCCAGGGCAGGTGGAGCCCAAGTTGGTTCCCACAGGATAGATAAACAAGAAGGGGGGAAGGGTATCCAGGAGGCGGGGCCAGCATGGGCAAGAGTTGGGGCATGGGAGAGGCTGGTGATGGTCACATGGTTGGGATGAGGCAGGTGGGGCTAAGAGGATGAGGCAGGGAGTGTGAAGGCCGTGTGGTCTGTGGTGGGGGTGTGGAGAGCCACAGAGGGTTGCTGGGAGGCGTTTGGGATTTGAGACGGTCTCTCTCCCTCTGTTGGCTGGAGCAAGGATGAGTCAGAGAGTACAGATCTGAGACCAAGGAGGAGGTTCTTGCTGGGCCCAGGCAAGGACTCGTCAGCTCTTTTTTTTTTTTCTTTTCTAATTTTTTTTTTTTTTTTTGTGGTACGCGGGCCTCTCACTGTTGTGGCCTCTCCCGTTTCGGAGCACAGGCTCCAGACGCACAGGCCCAGCGGCCATGGCTCACGGGCCTATCTGCTCCGTGGCATGTGGGATCCTCCCAGACCGGGGCACGAACCCGCATCCCCTGCATCGGCAGGCGGACTCGCAACCAGTGCGCCACCAGGGAAGCCCTCTAATTTTTAAAATTGGTAAAATACACGTAACATAAAATTTACCACCTTAACCATTTTTAGGTGTACGGTTCAGTGGTAATAAGTGCATTCGTACTGTTGTGCTGCCATCACCACCCTCCGTCTCCAAAACTCTTTTCATCTTGCAAAACTGAAACTATGTCCCCATTAAATACTAACTCCCCAATCCTCCGCCCCCTAGCGTCCACTCTTCTACTTTTTGTCTCTATGAATCTTACTGCTCTAAGGACCTCATGTAAGTGGAATCATATAGTATTTGTCCTTTTGTGACTGGCTCATTTCACTTAGCGTGGTGTCCTCATGGTTCATCCTTGTTGTGGCATGTATCAAAATTTGCTTTCTTTTAAAGCCTGAATAGCATTCCGTTGTGTGGGTGGACCACATTTCGTGTATGCATTCATCCTTTGGTGGACGCTTAGGTTGCTTCCACCTTTTGGTTATTATGAATAATCCTTCTATGAATATGGATGTGCAAATATCACTTTCAGACCCTGCTTTCAATTCTTTTGGGTATATACCCAGAAGTGGAGTTGCTGGATCATATGGTAATTCTGTGTTTAATTTTTTGAGAGTTCACCATATTGTTTTCCACAGTGGTTGCACCATTTTACATTCCCACCAACAGTGCACAAGCGTTCTTCTTTAAATGTTGGATAGAATTTACCAGCGAAGCCATCACATCCAGAGCTTCCCTTTTTGGGAAGATTTTGATTACTGATTCAATCTCCTTACTTGTTAGAGATCTATTCAGATTTGTTATTTCCTTGTGATTCAGTCTTGGTAGGTTTTTTTTTTTTTTTTTTTTTTTTGTGGTACGCGGGCCTCCCTCCGCTGTGGCCTCTCCCGTCGCAGAGCACAGGCTCCAGACGCGCAGGCCCAGCGGCCACGGCCCACGGGCCCAGCCGCTCCGCGGCACGCGGGATCCCCCCAGACCGGGGCGCGAACCCGGTCCCCCTGCATCGGCAGGCGGACGCGCAACCACTGTGCCACCAGGGAAGCCCCGAGTCTTGGTAGGTTTTGTGTTTCTAAGAATTTGTCCATTCATCTAGATTATCCAAGTTGTTGGTGTACAATAGTTCATAGTAGTCTCTTAAAATCTTTTTTTATTTCTGTGGAATCGGTAGTAATGTCCCCACTTTCATTTTGGATTTTAGTAATTTAAGTCTTTTCTCTTTTTTCTTAGATCATCTAGCTAAAGGTTTGTCAATTTTATTAATCTTTTCAAAGAACCAACTTTTGGTTTTATTGATTTTCTCTATTATTTTTCTTTTTTTAAAAAAATTATTTATTTATTTATTTATTTATTTATTTATTTATTTATTTATTTGGCTGTGCCGTGTCTTAGTTGTGGTATGCAAGATCTTCATTGCAGCATGTGGGATCCTTTCAGTTGCAGCATGCGGGATCTAGTTCCCTGACAAGGGATCGAACCTGGGCCCCCTGCATTGGGAGCACAGAGTCCTAACCACTGGACCACGAGGGAAGTCCCTCTCTATTATTTTTGTATTCTTTATTTCATTTATTTCTGCTATAATCTTTATGATTTCTGCTTCTTTATTATTTGATCTCTTTTGTTTTTCTTTTTCAAGTTCTTTAAGTTGCAAAGTTAGGCTGTTTATTTGAGATCTTATTTTTTAATGTAAGCATTTACAGCTATGAATTTCCCCCTTAACACTGCTTTTGATGCATCCTGAGTTTTGGTGTGTTGTGCTTTTGTTTTCATTAATCTCTTACATCCTTTTTTTTTTTTTTGCAGGGATTTTAAAAAATTTCTTTCAAATCCAGAGACAATTTGAGTAGCAAAGTATAACAGTTAATTTTTGACATATTATTTATCTTTGCAAAAACATTTCTTTTTCTTTTTGAATTTTATTTTATTTATTTATTTTATACAGCAGGTTCTTACTAGTTATCTATTTTTTATATATTAGTGTATATATGTCAATCCCAATACCCCAATTCATCCCACCACCACCACCACCCACCCTGTTTTCCCCACTTGATGTCCATACGTTTGTTCTCTACATCTGTGTCTCGATTTCTGCCTTGCAAACCAGTTCATCTGTGCCATTTTTCTAGATTCCACATATATGCATTAACATGCAGTATTTGTTTTTCTCTCTCTGACTTACCTCACTCTGTATGACAGTCTCTAGTTCCATCCACGTCTCTACAAATGGCCCAATTTCGTTTCTTTTTATGGCTGAGTAATATTCCATTGTATATATGTACCACGTCTTCTTTACCCATTTGTCTGTTGATGGGCATTTAGGTTGCTTCCATGACCTGGCTATTGTAAACAGTGCTGCAATGAACATTGGAATGCATATGTCTTTTTGAATAATGGTTTTCTCAGGGTATATGCCCAGTAGTGGGATTGCTGGGTCATATGGTAATTCTAGGTTTAGTTTTTTTAAGGAACCTCCATACTGTTCTCCATAGTGGCTGTATCAATTTACATTCCCACCAACAGTGCAAGAGGGTTCCCTTTTCTCCACACCCTCTCCAGCATTTGTTGTTTGTAGATTTTCTGATGATGGCCATTCTGACTGGTGTGAGGTGATACCTCATTGTAGTTTGATTTGCATTTCTCGAATAATTAATGATGTTGAGCAGCTTTTCATGTGCCTCTTGGCCATCTGTATGTCTTCTTTGGAGAAATGTCTATTTAGGTCTTCTGGTTGTTTGTTTTTTTTTAATATTGAGCTGCAAGAGCTGTTTATATATTTTGGAGATTAATCCTTTGTCCATTGATTCATATCCAAATATTTTCTCCCATTCTGAGGGTTGTCTTGTCGTCTTGTTTGTAGTTTCCTTTGCTTTGCAAAAGCTTTTAAGTTTCATTAGGTCCCATTTGTTTATTTTTGTTTTTATTTGCATTACTCTGGGAGGTGGGTCAAAAAAGATCTTGCTGTGGTTTATGTCAAAAAGTGTTCTTCCTATGTTTTTCTCTAAGAGTTTTATAGTGTCTGCCCATACATTTAGGTCTTTAATCCATTTTGAGTTTATTTTTGTGTATGGTGTTAGGGAGTGTTCTAATTTTATTCTTTTACATGTAGCTGTCCAGTTTTCCCAGCACCACTTATTGAAGAGACTGTCTTTTCTCCATTGTATATCCTTGCCTCCTTTGTCATAGATTAGTTGACCATAGGTGCATGGGTTTATCTCTGGGCTTTCTATCCTGTTGCATTGATCTATATTTCTGTTTTTGTGCTAGTACCATATTGTCTTGATGACTCTAGCTTTGTAGTATAGTCTGAAGTCAGGGAGTCTGATTCATCCAACTCGGTATTTTTCCCTCAAGATTGCTTTGGCTCTTTGGGGTCTTTTGCGTCTCCATACAAATTTTAAGATTTTTTGTTCTAGTTCTGTAAAAAATGCCATTGGTAATTTGATAGGGCTTTGGGTAGTATAGTCATTTTCACAATATTGATTCCTCCAATCCAAGAACGTGGTCTATCTCTCCATCTGTTTGCGTCATCTTTGATTTCTTTCATCAGTGTCTGATAGTTTTCTGAGTACAGGTCTTTTACCTCCTTACATAGGTTTATTCCTACATATTTTATTCTTTTTGTTGCAATGGTGAATGAGATTGTTTCCTTAAATTCTCTTTCTGATCTTTCATTGTTAGTGTATAGGAATGCAAGAGATTTCTGTGCATTAGTTTTGTATCCTGCAACTTTACCAAATTCATTGATTAGCTTTAGTAGTTTTCTGGTGGCATTTTTAGGATTATCTATGTATAGTATCATGTCATGTGCAAACAGTGACAGTTTTACTTCTTCTTTTCCAACTTGGATTCCTTTTATTTCTTTTTCTTCTCTGATTGCCATGGCTAGGACTTCCAAAACTATGTTGAATAATAGTGGCGAGTGTGGACGTCCTTGTCTTGTTTCTGATCTTACAGGAAATGCTTTCAGTTTTTCACTCTTGAGAATGATGTTTGCTGTGGGTTTGTCATATATGGCCTTTATTATGTTGAGGTAAGTTCCCTCTATGCCCACTTTCTGGAGAGTTTTGATCATAAATGGGTGTTGAATTTTGTCAAAAGGTTTTTTCTGCATCTATTGAGATGATCATATGGTTTTTATTCTTCAATCTGTTAATATGGTGTATCACATTGATTGATTTGCATACATTGAGGAATCCTTGCATCCTTGGGATATATCCCACTTGATCATGGTGTATGGTGTACACCTTTTAATGTGTTGTTGGATTCTGTTTGCTAGTATTTTGTTGAGGATTTTTGCTTCTATATTCATCAGTGATATTGGTCTGTAATTTTCTTTTTTTGTAGTCTCTTTGTCTGGTTTTGGTATCAGGGTGATGGTGGCTTTGTAGAATGAGTTTGGGAGTGTTCCTTCCTCTACAATTTTTTGGAAGAGTTTGAGAAGGATGGGTGTTAACTCTTCTCTAAATGTTTGATAGAATTCACCTGTGAAGCCATCTGGTCCTGGGCTTTTGTTGGTTGGAAGATTTTTAATCACAGTTTCAATTTCATTATGTGTGATTGGTCTGGTCATATTTTCTGTTTCTTCCTGGTTCAATCTTGGAAGGTTATACCTTTCTAAGAATTTGTCCATTTCTTCCAGGTTGTCCATTTTATTGGCATAGAGTTGCTTATAGTAGTCTCTTAGGATGCTTTGTATTTCTGTGGTGTTCATTGTCACTTCTCCTTTTTCATTTCTAATATTATTGATTTGAGTCCTCTCCCTCTTTTTCTTGACGAGTCTGGCTAAAGGTTTATCAATTTTGTTTATCTTCTCAAAGAACCAGTTTTTAGTTTTATTGATCTTTGCTATTGTTTTCTTTGTTTCTATTTCATTTATTTCTGCTCTGATCTTTATGATTTCTTTCCTTCTACTGACTTTGGGTTTTGTTTGTTCTTCTTCCTCTAGTTTCTTTAGGTGTAAGGTTAAGATTGTTTATTTGAGATTTTTCTCTTTTCTTGAGGTAGGATTGTATTGCTATAAACTACCCTCTTAGAACTGCTTTTGCTGCATCCCATAGGTTTTCGATCATCGTGTTTTCATTGTCATTTGTCTCTAGGTATTTTTTTGTTTCCTCTTTGATTTCTTCAGTGATCTCTTGGTTATTTAGTAACGTATTGTTTAGCTTCCATGTGTTTGTGGTTTTTTACATTTTTTTCCCTGTAATTTATTTCTAATCTCATAGTGTTGTGGTCAGAAATGATGCTTGATATGATTTCAATTTTCTTAAATTTACTGAGGCTTGATTTGTGACCCAAGAGGTGATCTGTCCTGGAGAATGTTCCATGTGCACTTGAGAAGAAAATGTAATCTTCTGTTTTTGGATGGCATGCCCTATAAATATCAATTAAATCTATCTGGTCTACTGTGTCATTTAAAGCTTGTGTTTCCTTATTAATTTTCCGTCTGGATGATCTGTCTATTGGTGTAAATGAGGTGTTAAAGTTCCCCACTATTGTGTTACTGTCGATTTCCTCTTTTATAACTCTTAGCATTTGCCTTATGTATTGAGGTGCTCCTATGTTGGGTGCATATATATTTATAATTGTTATATCTTCTTCTTGGATTGATCCCTTGATCATCATGTAGTGCCCTTCCTTGTCTCTTGTAACATTCTTTATTTTAAAGTCTGTTTTATCTGATATGAGTATTGCTACTCCAGCTTTCTTTTGATTTCCATTTGTGTAGAATATCTTTTTCCATCCCCTCACTTTCGGTCT
This sequence comes from Physeter macrocephalus, assembly GCF_002837175.3. Classification (NCBI taxonomy): domain Eukaryota; kingdom Metazoa; phylum Chordata; class Mammalia; order Artiodactyla; family Physeteridae; genus Physeter; species Physeter macrocephalus. Next base: position 14,777,601 of record NC_041215.1, on the reverse strand, counting down.
GTATGTGTCCCTAGGTCTGAAGTGGGTCTCTTGCAGACAGCATGTAAATGGGTCTTGTTTTTGTATCCATTCAGTGAACCTGTGTCTTTTGGTTGGAGCATTTAATCCATTCATGTTTAAGGTAATTATCGACATGT
>NC_041215.1:14758631-14777330 GCF_002837175.3 Physeter macrocephalus | reverse complement strand
ACCATTTTCTTAATTGTTATGGGTTTGTTTTTATAGGTCCTTTTCTTCTCTTGTGTTTCCCACTTAGAGAAGTTCCTTTAGCATTTGTCGTAGAGCTGGTTTGGTGGTACTGAATTCTCTTAGCTTTTGTTTGTCTGTAAAGCTTTTGATTTCTCTGTCAAATCTGAATGAGATCTTTGCCGGGTAGAGTAGTCTTGGTTGTAGGTTCTTCCCTTTCATCACTTTAAATATATTATTGTGCCACTCCCTTCTGGCTTGTAGAGTTTCTGCTGAGAAATCAGCTGTTAACCTTATGGCATTCCCTTGTATGTTATTTGTCGTTTTTCCTTTGTTGCTTTTAATAATTTTCCTTTGTCCTTAATTTTTCTCAGTTTGACTACTATGTGTCTCGGCGTGTTTCTCCTTGGGTTTATCCTGCCTGGGACTCTCTGCACTTCCTGGACCTGGGTGACTATTTCCTTTCCCACGTTAGGGAAATTTTTGACTATAATCTCTTCAAATATTTTCTCGGGTCTTTTCTCTGTCTCTTCTCCTTCTGGGACCCCTATAATGTGAATGTTGTCCCAGAGGTCTCTTCGGCTGTCTTCATTTCTTTTCATTCTTTTTTCTTTATTCTGTTCTTCAGCAGTGAATTCCACCATTCTGTCTTCTAGGTTACTTATCTGTTCTTCTGCCTCAGTTATTCTGCAATTGATTCCTTGTAGTGTACTTTTCATTTCAGTTATTGTATTGTTCATCTCTGTTTGTTTGTTCTTTAATTTTTCTAGGTCTTTGTTAAACATTTCTTTCATCTTCTCGATCTTTGCCTCCATTCTTTTTCTGAGGTCCTGGATCATCTGCACTATCATTGTTCTGAATTCTTTTTCTGAAGGTTTCCTATCTCCACTTCTTTTAGTTGTTTTTCTGGGGTTTTATCTTGTTCCTTCAGCTGGGACATAATCCTCTGCCTTTTCATTTTGTCTGTCTTTCTGTGATTGTGGTTTTTGTTCTGCAGGCTGCAGCATTGTAATTCTTCTCATGTCTGCTGTCTGCCCTCTGGTGGTTGAGGCTATCTAAGAGGCTCGTGCAAGCTTCCTGATGGGAGGGACTGGTGATGGGTAGAGCTAGGTGTTGCTCTGGTGGGAAGAGCTCAGTAAAACTTTAATCCGCTTGTCTGCTGATGGGTGGGACTGTGTTCCCTCGATGTTGGTTGTTTGGCCTGAGGCGACCCAGCACTGGAGCCTACGGGCTCTTTGGTGGGGCTAATGGAGGACTCCGGGAGGGCTCATACCAATGAGTACTTCCCATAACTTCTGCTGCCAGTGTCCTTGTCTGGGCAGTGAGCCACAGCCGCCCACCCCCACCTCTGCAGAAGACCCATCAACACTAGCAGGTAGGTCTGGTTCAGTCTCCCATGGGGTCACTGCTCCTTCCCCCTGGGTCCTGATGCACACACTTTGTGTGTGCCCTTCAAGAGTGGTGTCGCTGTTTCGCCCAGTCCTGTCGAAGTCCTGCAATCAAATCCTGCTAGCCTTCAAACTCCGATTCTCTGGGAATTCCTGTTGCTGGACCCCAGGTTGGGAAGCCTGATGTGGTGCTCAGGACCTTCACTCCAGTGGGTGGGCTTCTGTGGTATAATTGTTCTCCAGTTTGTGAGTCACCCACCCAGCGGTTATGGGATTTGATTTTATTGTGATTGCGCCCCTCCTACCGTCTCATTGCAACCTCTCCTTTGTCTTTGGATGTGGGGTATCTTTTTTAGTGAGTTCCAGTGTCTTCCTGTCAATGATTGTTCAGCAGTTAGTTGTGATTCCAGTGCTTTAGCAAGAGGGAGTTCTAAGTACTTTTAAATTTCCTTTGTGATCTCTTCTTTGATCCTTTGGTATTTAAGAATGTGTTAATTTCTACAAATTTGTAAATTTTCCAGCTTTCCTTCTCTTGTTAATTTCTAACTTCATTCATCTTATTGTGGTCAGAGAAGGTACTTTGTATGCTATCTCTCTTTTTAAGTCCACTGAGGCTTAGTTTGTAGCTTAACCTATGGGTCAGTCCTGGAAAATACCCCAAGTGCACTTCAGAAGAATGTGTGTTCCATTGTTGTTGTTGGGTAGAGTGTTCTGATATGTCTCCCCCTGTTCTGTTCCCCACAAGAATGGCCCACTGTCAGGTGGATCGGCCAAGACATAGGGGTCATTTCACTTGGAGGGAGCCCTGAACAAAAGGCTCCAGCAGCTTTATGGACCATGGGGTGGGGTTGGGGGTGGAGAGGGGAGAGAGTTAGGAGTGGGAAAGTACTCCAACTGGGGAGGGATGTCTTCAGTGTTTCCTTCTGACCACAAAGAGGCCTTGGCAGAGGTGTCTGAAGAAAACCTCTGCCCATGGTCCCTTATGCTAAAGAGACCTGGGAGTGGAAATTCTGGGCTGGGAATGCAAACATGCAAAGAGCATGGCCAGCCAGGGGCCCTGTGTCCTTGGCTGCAGCTCCCCTCAGAGACCCCAGTGCTCACCCACCCCTCATCTCCCTACCCTACCCCCACCCCGTGAGACCTGCAGGCCTGTGTGCAGGCCTGAAAAATCACACATGCGTTCTTAACAGGGAGCTGGGCTCCGCAGGAGTGTATGGGACAAGGATGCCAGGCCAGGAAGTGTGGGTGTCCCCCACAGGCAGGCATTCCTTGGCTTGTGGCTGCATCACTCCAGTCTCTGCCTCCATCTTCGCCTGGCCTTCTTCTCTCTGTGTCTGAATTTCCCTCTTCTTATAAGGACACCTGTCATTGGATTAGGGCCCACTCTACTCCAGTGTGACTTCCTCTTAACTAGTGGTGTCTGCAAAGACCCTATTTCCAAATAATGTCCCATTCACCGGTTACCAGGGGTTAGGGCTTGGACATGTCTTTCTGGGAGATACACAAGCATGCTCTAAGTGACCAGTCCCCTTGATTCAGTGTCTTTCTCCCCTAAACTGGGCAGAGCACACACTGCCAGAGTTTGCCTCTCTGAACCCATGTTTTGGATGGTCCTGTGATCGCAGCTTGTCCTGAGAGACATTCATGTTTCCGATTATGGCGAGTCAGGGCTGAGGGATGACCTTCTCCTGTCACACGCTGTGGGGTGCCTTTAATGCTTATTTCCAAGCTGTTGGGGCAGTGGGGGGTGGGCACCACCCGGGGGCCCAAGGCCATACGGCTGGATTCCTCTGTTCCCACCTGGCCGCTGCGGCACGGCCGTGGAGAAGAGCACACGGTTGTCCATCTTTCCGCAGTGATCCATCAGGCGAGGACACACTCAGCGTGCAGGTGCCCGACTCCATCACCAGCTGGGTGGGTGAGGCAGTGGGTCTGTCTGCCGAGAGGGGTCTGGGCATTGCTGAGCCCACTCTGCTGAAGACCTTCAAGCCCTTCTTCGTCGACTTCACCCTGCCCCCCAACGTGGTCCGCGGGGAGCAGGCCAAGATCCCGCTCAGCATCTACAACTACATGGACACTTGCATCGAGGTACCGAACCCACCCTCCATACACAGCCTTTCCCATCATGGGGGAGAGGGGTGGCAACCTTAATGGCAGGAGGCAGAGGGAGGTGGGGTCATCCTGGGGGGAGAGGTTGGAGGGGCACAGCACCTGGGGTGTGGGGCAGGCAGGGCGGAATGGGGTCATCCTGGAGGGCCGTGGGGGACAGCATCTGTGATATTAGTGAGGCAGAGGCTGGATGAGTCAGCTTCTACTTCACCAGCTGTCTACACCTGGGCAGGTTGGGGGTGGGAATGTGTGCATGGCGGGGTTAGAGGGTGACAGATGTGACGGAGCCACTGTCGTTTTCTCCTGACCCTGCGGGGGTGTGGGAGGGTGAGTATCATATGTAACGGCATGGAGTCAGGTGATCTCGGAGAGACAGCAGCAAGCAGTCTTGAAGCAGGGTCTTAGTTCTCTGCCCAGGAATTGGACCTGGGTAGCCTGGATGAAAACCAGGAATCCTAGCCACTAGACCACCAGGGGCCAGAGGCTAGAAGCAAAGTTTCCCTGGCTCTTGCCCTGTTTGAAAACTGAATTTCTCAAAGAGGCAAAACCTGCAAAAACAGGTGAAGTTTCTTATGAAAGACACAGCACAGCAAGTGGGAGAACACACAGAGAAACTGTTGTTTATTGAAGACAGAGCAAGGCAGAAGTACACACCCAGAGAGGAAGGGTGTGGGCATCCTCCCTAATGAGGAGGAGCGCAGTAAAGAGGCGGTTAAATCATTTATACAGGGCAGTTCTTCCCGGTCTTTGTTTACCTTTGGCCATTGTCTCGCTTCTCTTCCCACATCTGACCTGCCCTAGGACTCGCTCCAACATGCTTGCGTATCTTTTTGCCAAGATGGATTCTAGCACAGAGGCCTGTGGGAGGTTTGGCATCACCTATTATGGAGTGGTGCCCCCTCCTTTTTGACCCCTGAGGAGCCTTTCTGCGCATGTGTAGTCAGGGAGGTCTCCTTGACCTTAGGAGTGGTCATCTTATCTCTTTACTCCAGCAGAGCTCAGCTCCTGCCATTAACTTTGGCCTTGGAGTGCCTAGGGAAAACAAAGCTCCAATTTACTGGGCTTGACAAACTCCAGCTGTCCAGCCCAGGGGCCCCTCTACCTCCTACCTCAAATCTCCCCTGAGAGATGTGAACCCCAAGAAGTCTTTATTGGGAGGATAAAAGGCAACAGAGTCTGTCTTCTGTAGCTTCTTCAGGCTGGCAAGGGGCTGGTAGACCCTACCTAGTTGGGGTCACAGAGCTGTCGCCTTATCTCATCAAGGGGCCCCAGGGTGACTTCTCTTGTTATTCCAGCAGGATCTGTTTTGAGGAGTGGCTGTAATCTCTGCATCACCATGATCTTGATATGAAACTGCTGTAATCTGGAAGAGAAAAACTTAACAAGTAGATTAAAAGAAGGCAGGGGCCAAAGATCAGTAAAAGAATTATTGTAACCAGGGGCCATCTACCTCCTGCCTCACGGGGTCAGCAAATGTTCTCTGTAAAGGGCCAGATAGTAAATATTTCAGTCTTTGTCAGCCAGAGGGTCTCTGTTGCAGCTACCTTTGAACAGGAAAGCAGCCACAGATAATATACCCATGAATGGGCCTGGCTGTGTTCCCATAAATCTTTATTTCTGGATACTTGAAATGTGAATTTCATTTAATTTTCATGTGTCACAAAATACCATTCTTTTTTTAAAAAAATTCCCCCTCACCTCAATCATTGAAAAAAAAAAAAAAAACATGTAAAAACCATTCTTAGCTCCCTGGCCTCACAGAAACGGGCGATGGATCAGATTTGGGTCGGGTTGTACTGATCCCAGCACAGAGCTCCGAATCTCAGTTCCTACTTAAAAAATTGACCGGCCTTGGCCATGTTATTCCACCCATTGGTGTGTCAATTTCTACAAATGTCAAGCAGACAGGAGTCTTGACGGGTGGTTAAATGGGCTAGTCCACTTAGGTGCTAAGAACAGTGATCATGGACGTGCCGCAGATTTTGTTGATGCTGCTCTTGGGGTCTCAGGGCCTGCAGGGTGCTGTGCAGTGGGGAGGGGCGTGACTCCTTCTCAGAGGAGGTGGAAAGGCTACTGTATCAGTTTCTCGTGGCTGCCATAACAAAGTAGCAGAAACTGGGTGGTTTAAAACCATGAAAACGTATTGTCTCATAGCTCTGGAGGCTGGAGTCCAAGATCAAGGTGTGGGCAAGGTTGGCTTCTTCTTGAGGCTCTGAGGGACAGTCTGTCACTGACCTCTCTCCTTGCTTCTGGCAGCTGCCCCCAAATCCTTGGCGTTCTTTTGCCTTGTGGCTGCCACATTCCAATCTTTGCCTTGGTCTTCCCATGGCCTTCTTCTCTCTGTGTGTCTTCACATCATCTTCCTTCTGTGTATAGACATCTCTGTGTCCAAATTTCCTCTGAGAAGCGTCCCTGTCTTATTGGATTAGGGTCTACCCTAATGACCTCATTGAAACTTGATGACGTCTGCAGAGACCGTAGTTCCAAATGAGGTCACATTTATAGGTACCGGGGGTTAGGATTTCAACATATCTTCCCGGGGGACACCATTCAACCGGTAACAGCTACCCCAAGGAGGTGGGCTTGGGGATTTCAGACCCCGATGAGGAGGAGGGATGGCAGGCAATGTGGAGGGAGCCGTGAGGGCCAGGGTCAGGTGGGGGCAGGATAGGGAAGGGGTGTTTGGGGGCCTGGGCATCAGTGTGGCTGCAGGAGGGCAGGGGCACCCTCCTCCCCTGCCTTTGTAATCCTTTTGCACCATCTCAGCCTGGACGTCAGCTGGTGGGTGGCAGGAAGAGAGAGGAGGTGGGCTCCCAGAGTTAGGGGCAGTGCTCAGGAGTGGGAGCTGGGAGCCGAGGCTGCGAATGGAGGGGTGAGTGGGGTGCAGGGCCAGGGGTCTAGCTGGGAGCAAGCGTGCTTTCCGCGGGTTGGCATGGAGGTCAGGCTACAGGTCTCAGCCTCGCCCCAGCCAGCCGGGGGAGCCTGCTAACCTTGTCCTGGCCCTGCCCATGTGTGTGCACCCATCCCCCCACCCCCAAGGCTGCCGGCACATTCCCCACCAAGGGCAGAGATGGGAGGGGCAGCCCCAGGCCAAAGACACCGGAAACCAAGAGATTTTATCCACCCCCTGCCCAGATTTCTGGCTTTTCTTGAAAAACAAGGCCTTCTGGCCAGGGAGTGATTGGAATTTGCCACCTGAAGGGCGCCAGAGGCTGCTGGGGGTGGAGGTCCTGAGTGGAGGTGGAGGATCCCCCGTGGCACAGCTGTAGTCCCAGCGCACACGTGTCTCAGCATCCCCCAGACGACCCTTTGGACTTCAGCTTGCTGTCTCCATTTACCAGCGCACTTTGTCTCAGTTTCCTTATCTGGGTGTGAGAGATCTACCTTCACCCCCTGCCCCCTCGGCTATGTCTGTGATCATTTCTGAGCCTGGCCCAGAGTGGAGACAGCAGTGTTCTGAGTCTCCGAGTCTCAGCTCAGAGGCTGACCTTGAGCTTCCATGAAATCATTTACTCCTTTTTTCCTCTGCAAATTCTATACCTCTGCTGACTGATTACATCTACCCAAGAACATGTCGTGCAGAATGCCATATGCTGGCCCTGAGGCCAGTAAAGGACCCCTCACATTGCCTTCTGCCTGGCACAGTCCAGGTTTGAGGCTGGTATTTGCATTTGACTTCCCGATGCTTATCTGACTCTGTGGAAGAGCCACACGTAATGTACTGTCACACAGGAACTTCTGTCTTGGGTCTTTAATGAAAAGAAAATTCCAAGTGAAAAAAACAAGTGGTCAGTGCAGGTCTGGAATAGAAATGAAACACCCAGAGGCCACCAGAAAGGAATTCCTGCGTGTAAAATGTGAGCGATTCTAATTCATTCACTCAGAAGCAATCGCCCAATACCTGATGCGTGCCAGGCTCTGTGTGGGAATCTGAAGGCCCCAATGCTCAGGACGTGGGGTCTGCCTGAGCTCATCTGGAGCTCTGAGGCCACTAACTCGGTGGCCTTGGGCACGCATCTCTGTGCCCAGCGCTGGGTGGATGATTTTACCTGTATCATTATCAAGTGCCCACGTGGGCTGAGGAAGGAGGGGCTGTGATGGAATCATTCCCACTTGGGAAGCTCAGAGAAGCATCATCGTATGTTCAAGGTCCCCCAGGGGGTGAGGGGCAGACCTGTGTTAGAATTAGGTGTCGGGAATTGCGCAGCCGTCCAGTGGTTAGGACTCTGTGCTTCCACTGCAGGGGGCAGAGGTTCCATTCCTGGTTGGGGAACTAAGATCCCGCAAGCCGTGCCGCATGGTGAGGCCAGGAAAAAAAAAAAAGAATTAAGTGTCTACGGGAAGCCAGGGAGGCCCTGAGGAGGGGTGGCTCCCCTGAACGCCGAAGTCTTTGGGCGATGCTTAAGCTGGGCACCAGCTTCCAGGCATTCCTGGAAGAGGGAAGTGCAAGTATGTGCAAGTGACAGGCAGGAGGCAGCTTGGCCTGTCCCAGGATCTGCCCGTGACACAGTCTGGCTGGGCTTTAGGGTCTGGTTGGAAAAGCAGGAGAGAAGGGGGAAGCTTGTGCAGTCATCTGAGTGAGAGCCACTGAGTGAGAACCACGACAGTGGCCACACGGTGGCCTGGAGGGGGCCAAGGAGGACATGTGAGGGGCTCAGGGCAATCAGCCGGGATAAAGGTGCCCCCAAACCCAGAACCTTTATCATTCATCCTTTTTATGTAGCTTATGGCTAGGAGGAATAGGACCCTAGTAGGGTGGTCCCTAATCACAGGGTGGCCCCCAAGGGAGGCTCCCTCCTGAACTGCAGGCAGGCCCCCCAGGTGCCCATTTCAGCTCCTACCAAGCACTCGTGGTTGGCTTGTCAGCCGGAAGAAGGAAGCCCTGCCGGGCAGCAGGTGTGTCCAGGGATCACCACACGTCAATTTCAGGAACCGCCCTCCCCGCCGCACCCCTCCGCCCCAGCCTCCATGTGCTCGTCCTGAGATTCCAGGAAACTGGGCACATCCAGACCCTTCAGCCTGGACAGCGGGTTCCATCCAGCACCTGGAAAATGTATCTCACCGATGCTTGACGCTTGAATTTCTTCTTTCCTCCCTGGAAGAACTTTCTAGAAGAATGCTGTCTCGAGGGGAATGGGGGAGCCCCCAAAGCACCCTGCACCAACCGTTCTCATTCAGGTTCTACTGGGCCTGCCCTTGGGCAGGATTCAGATGCCGTCACACCTGCCACTGTAAAGCTTCCTTGTACACACCTGCATGTGTGTGTGACTTAGGCATGTCAAGGCTCTGAGGGCCAGGGATCGCTCTTGTCTGTTCAGATCTGTTTCTCGAGCTCCTAGCAGGGCTCCCGAACCCACCAGGTGCTGCATATGTGCTGGCTGGACAAATGCATGTGGAGCAAAGAGCCTGTTGTAGATTGAGGGTTATAAACACACACACATACACAACGTGCACGCCGAGAGATGGTGTGCACAAGCACACACGTGTAGAGAGCCATGCTTGCACATATGTGCAGAGACACTTGCCTTCACTCGCGTGCACTCACACATCGTGTAATGCTACGCCTACACACACAGGTGTGCACGCAGAGACACATGCGTGCACAGCACACACGTGACGCATACACGCGGGCACACCGAACTCTATTATGAGTCGGTGGACCTCAGTGGTTGGAGAGAGGGTCAGATGAAGTTCCCTGCAGGGCCTGCATGTGGAGTGGCCCCTCCTATCCCATGCTTGGCTAGAGAGACAGCCCTTGAATTGACCTTGGTCCCAAGGGAGAGCTGGACCAGTGACGGTGCAGGGGGCTGAGGGAAGGAGGGGGCTCCCAGCAGGACAATGGTAAGTAGTTTGTTCTGATCAGAAGTGGAAAGAGAGCCTCCCAAAGAGAGCGTGGCTTTGGGGGAAAGGCTGCCGGGGTGGACGGAGTGCAGTGGGCAGTGGGGTGTGCTGGGAGGGCACACAGATTCCGGGCACCGTGGTTCTCGCCACACTCTCCAGGTCTACGTGAAGATCTCAGTTCCCAAGGGCATCCAATTTGTCGGACATCCTGGCAAACGCCATCTGACCAAGAAGACGTGTGTGGTCCCCGGGGAGATGGAACCCTCCTGGGTGGTTCTGTCCTTTGGCGACCTGGGTCTCAGCAACATCACAGGTGAGGGTCATGTGCTTCTTTGGGCATCTCCACTCTCCAGGCCGCCAAGGGGTTCAGGTGCAGAGTCCAGGCACGGGTGAAGGGTCCGTGGGGCAGAAGATGAGATCAAGGGGGTAAGACAGCTGCTGGGGATGCAGGCCAGAGGGAATGATCAGGAGGTAGGGGGCCTCATCTGGGGGAAGCCGGTCTCTTAAGATGCCAAACCGATGCGGCACACACATGCGTGCACACACATCCAGCCTACAGCGTGCGCACACGCGCATGTGCACATACACACACGTATGTGCTCATGCACACCTGGGAAGCCTGGGACAAGGGTGGGGTACAGAACAGCGCCGGGGAGGGACCTGTTCTGAGAGCCAGCACCGAGTACTCAAATCTCCGCAGCCAAAGCCCTGGCTTACAGAGAAACGAGCTGCTGCCGGGATGGGAAGTCGGTCAGACCCCCGGAGGAGAATTACGCTGACAGGAGGGTCCCCTTTGGGAGGGATCACATCCGGCGCGGTGTGATGGTTGAGGTAAGCCTATGTCCTCACTCGAGGCACTTGGCCAGGGCCTGATGACCTCAACAGTGAGGTTGGGGCCGGAGAGTGTGGTCCCTTCCCAAGCCAGGGCCAGGGCAGCCCCCATGAGTCCTGCTGTGGGGCTTGGGGCAGGTGACGGGGCTGCCCTGCTGGAGGACTGCGGCATCCATCTCCTCTCCAAGGAGCAGAGCAGGCTTTGGTGAAGGGATTTGGGACTCACACGGGCTGCAGGGAAGTGTCCTCCTGACCCCCGGCTTGATCACCTTGGAGGGTGGTGTGCCTCTGTCTCCTGGCTGTCCGTTTGTCGATAGGCAATTATAGGGACCGTGACCCATCATTCAGAGGGTTGTCCTTGGAATGCCCGTGTGGGAAGGACACGGAGCCTCCTCCAGCAGCGGCGCCCAGACCACGCCCCCCATCCACCCCCACCTCCGCCCCCCCGACCCATCCCCGAGCTGTGAATCTGGGATCTGCCACTTACGCGTGGGGCTCAGCGAGTGTCTTGTTATTCCGACTCTGCTCTGTAAGACTGGGACGCTCACACTCACCCCATAGCGTGGGGAAGTTTGGAGAATGCACACGGCGCTTCACAGTGCTGGGCTTGCAGCAGCAATGCCCCATCTTTTTTGGGCTGCTCAGATGTATCAGAGCCCAGAGCTCTGGAGAGACTCCTGTTTAGTGCTGCATGGAGAGCACACAGCAGCCCCACTGAAGTTCCTCACAGTGGCCCCGAGTCTCTGCCCCTCCCCAGTAGCCCAGCTGCAAACAGCCGCCCTCCCTCCCGGCTGCGGTCCTGGCAGAGCTGAGCACAAATGGTTTCCATCAGCGCCTGGAGTCACACATGGCGCTGGGCGGAACTCCTGGAGGTCGATGGGTTACTGCTGCAGCTTTGTTGACACGACGTGATGGAGTCCTCCGGTACGAGTGTGTCATCAGATGAGGCACGCGATCTCTGTGAGCCAGCAGGATAGGATGGCCTCAACAGGAAATGCAGAGACCCCTGGTGACCCTTTGCACAGCCTGAGCATGCTCCCTGGACCACAGCCTGCCCTACCTCAGTCCAAGGAGGCAGCGAGCCCCGCAGTGCGGCCAGCCTGACCTGGAGGCCTGGAGCTCTTGTCTCCTTCCTCTGCAGGAGGAATTTCTAGATGCACAGAGAAGGATTCTCTTATCCTCAAGCCTTTCCTCCCTTTCATGCTGTTCAGCAGTGTCCTATGTCTGCAGCATCCACTGGTCCAGCTCTGTACAGACAGCACTGGAGGACAGGAGGTATGAGTTAGGCATCAGAAGACTTTAAATGTCAATGCAAAAAAATGAAGCGTGAATTAGAAAAGTGGATTTATGAAATAGGAGGCACTGGGTGCACGGCTTCTCCCATCTCATCCCACCACAGAGCTCTGAGTGCGTGGGTCGCTCGCTCCATCAGTTATACGATGGACCCTCCCAAGACACCACATGCCACCTGCCGGGCAGGAGTCTGAATACAACAGAAAGGCCATTCCTGAGAGACACGTGGTGGGGAAGCAGGTGATGGCCGAGCTGTCGTGGGTGTGTATCAGGAAGAGGGGCGGCGAACGCCATCCCTCCTGGGTCCCCAGCTGGCCCAGGGGATTGTGACCTTTTGCATTTCTGCTGGAAGGCTGAGAGCCTTCCATCACCCCACCGTGTCTCAGTGAAGTTCACAGGATCAAAGAGGAGGCCAACATAATTCAGACCCATGAGGGGAGCCTGGCGGGCATCACAGGAGTGAGAGGAAGTCTGCTTTCTTGGCTGGGGGTGGGCTCTGGATTGAGAGCCCTGGGTTCAACCATGAAACGGCTGGACGGTTAAATGAGAGTGCGTGGAAGGCATCTCTTGATGCCTGGCCTGAGTGCTAAAGAAAAGTGATCTGGGGTCATCCAGGCATTTATAATGGTCAACTGGGGGAACCTGGACATAAACCAGGGGCACTCTTTCCATTTTAGGATATGTCCATCAGCTGATGAATGGATAAATGTGGTGCAAGGAGATCCAGTTACCCAATACCATGGAATATTACTCAGTCATAAAAAGGAATGAAGCACTGATTCATGCAACAATGTAGATGAACCTTGAAAACATTGTGCTGAGTGAAAGAAGCCAGACACAAAAGGCCACATAGTGTATGATCCTATTTACATGACATGTCCAGAATAGATAAATCCATAGAACAGACAAGAATGAAGCACTGATCTGTGCTATAAGGTTGTAGAAAAGTCTTGCCAGGGGTAATAATAATGACATCATGCAGTGACCATGTTTTGGAACCTGGTCAGGAGCTGCCTTGAGCACGGAGGTGAAGGAGATTGGAACCCAGGATCAGCTAAAAGCCAGGGCAGCGTGGAGGAGAGAGGCTGGCACCAGGGTCCCCTCTGAGTTGAGCCAGAAAAGAAGACAGGGTGGAGTGGCCACGAGCGGCCCCATTGGCTGCTTCAGAGGCTATGCTGGGGGTGGGGGGGTGTCCAGGAGGCCCTGGATGGTCAGCCAGAGCCAGAAGGCATGCTCAGCACCAGCAGAAGCGCTCAGATTCTGTCTCTGGGTTTTTGCCTGTTCTGGACATTTCATATAAATGGAACCATACACCATGTGGCCTTTCCTGTCTGGCTTCTTTCACTTAGCATGATGTTTTTGAGGTCCATTTACATTGTAGCATGTGTCAGTGCTTCATCCCTTTTCACGGTTGTATAATGTTCCATCGTATGCACGGACCACATTTTGTTTATCCATTCATCCATTGATAGACACCCGAGTTGTGAATCATTTTTATGATTGTATAGCTATCATGGGCTTACAATGGCCAGGCCCCGTCCAGTGACTCAACCCCTTATCCAACAAGGGTCTGAGCTGATAGATCGGTGAGGGGGTTGCTGAAGTCCGAGCAAAATCTCGGGGGCTCACCCTGGAGCCTGTGGCTGAGCAGATGGCCTGTGGGCTCCATGTCAGGCCTTCTGGGTGTGAGATGACAGTCCGGCTGGTGGACAGCTCAGCATCATCCACAAGGGTGTGCTTGGCCTCTCGGTGCCAACCACGGGTGATTTTGCTAAAGGTTTGCTAGCGAGGTGTGCAGTGTGGGTGTCAGGTTGTGGTTTGCGTGGGTGAGGCAGGACCCCAGTGCAGGCCCCTGGGCGTGGCTCCAGGATGATAGCAGGAAGTGGACGTGATCCAGACAGGTGCCTCCTGGACTCATCAGCACAGGCCCAGGATGGATGACGCCCATCTTTGCAGCTTCAACAGAGGACTGGGGGCGGGGGTGGGGGGAAGGGGGGGGATGAGAAACTCTAACAAGAGCTGACTGTTCAGTAGCACTGAGAAGATGCCAGGCTCTGTCTGAAATACACCTAACCCTCACATCGCGGTGAGGTCGGTACCTTCATCACCCCCATCTTAGAGATGACAAATAGAGGTCCAGAGAGGTTAACTGAGTGGCCCTCGGTCACCCAGCAAGGAGTGGGTGTATTAGTCAGGGTGCTGCGGATAAACAGAGCCAATAGGACATATACATTTCTCTAGGAGGTGATTTATTATAAGCAATTGGCTTACACGATCATGGAGGCTGAGAAGTCCCCATGGAGGCTGAGAAGCCTGCCGTCTGTGAGTTTGAAGGCCAGAAGCATCGAGGGCAGAGAAGATTGATGCCCCAACTCAAGCAGTCTGGCAGAGAGAGAATTCATCCTTCCTCTGCCTTTTGTTGTATTTGGGCCCTCAATGGAGTGTCTGGGGGCCACCACGTTGGGGAGGGCCACCTGCATCACTGTCCACCAATTCAAATGCTGACTCCTTTAAGACATGTCCTCACAGGTATGCCCAGGAGTAACATTTGACCAGATGTTGAGGCATCCCCTGGCTTACACAAGTTGGCAGATAAAAAAAGACCCTCACGGTAGGAGGAGCTGGGACCCCAGGAGGCTGCCTGGCTGCAGTGGCCAAGCATTAACCGTCTGAGGTCTGACCTCAGGTGGCCCCAGCTCACCGATTTGCTGATGGTGCTAAAAGAGATCTGGAAAAGTGAGAGCCCCACAGGGGCCATTCTGGTCAGACGAAAGCCCACAAGGTGTATCGGGTTAAATTCCCAGTGCTCCCTTTTAAGAGAACAAGCCAGGACTTCCCTGGCAGTCCAATGGTTAAGACTCCACGCTTCCACTGCAGGGGGCACGGGTTCGATCCCTGGTCAGGGGATGTTCCTCATTGCCATGTGGTGTGGCCAAAAATAGATACATTTTTTAAAAAAAAATAAATAAATAAGAGAACAAGCCAGCTGCCTTCTGCTATTTGGGGGACGTTGTGGAAGGGGTGGAAGCAGGAGCATGATGGACAGGAGACGAGGGATGCATCGGACAGTGGGACAGAGACCCCGTCTTTGGCAGACCTGGGTGCCCCCTTCTCAGTGCTCTTGGACACTGGATGGGGCCTCAGATCCTGGCAGCCTTCGAGTCATAGTGTTCTCTGCGCAGAGGGAGAAGCTGGGCTTGGAGCTGGGCCAAAGGGGTGGCTGGGAGGGTAGGATGGGGGTGTGAGAAGCATGATAAGTCCAGGAGCGGTTGGTGAGTTTGTTTGACTAGAGCCCAGAGAAGGGGAAGTGAGCCTCAGTTTCCCTATCTGGGCATGGGAGGTAGGTGACCTGGTCCATCTCTGTGCACCTGTGGTCGTGGTATCACCCTGCGGGATCCACACTCAGAGCTGCTGCCGTGGGAGGGCGGCTTCGCCCTTGCACTGGCTGCCGCCCCCCATTTCTCAGTTCTTCCCATTTCTCTGTTTCAGCCTGAAGGAGCCCCCCGGTCATACACCTACAGCGCTTTCTTCTGTCCCAATGGTGAGTTCCCATGCCCACCCTGCCAAGGACTTTGGCCCTTACCCCTGCACTTTTGCAGCTTTCCTGCTGCTGAGTGGACACCCACCATCCCTGGGAGCTGGGGACACAGCAGCAAAGCACTGATATGTCCCATTTGGGGGCACCTGTAAGCCAGAGTGAGGACTGGGCATCTGCCACGCAGGAAGTGAGCACATACGATGGTAGACTGCAGGCACCAATGAGAAGAGACTGCCGTCAGGGGTAGGGCCGTCCTTGGGCCCTGGATGAGGAGCCCAGGGTCTGGGGAAGGGAGGTCTTAGAGTCACATCATGGGAAAGCTGTGGGAATGAGGGTGACCCAGAACCCAGGGATAGCAGAGGAGGATGTGGGAAATTAAGGTGGGTTCCAGAAAGTGCGAGATCTGGAGTCCACCTTGATCCCCTGAAATTGACATTATACCTGCCCACGATCTGTGAACAGGAAATGGGCACAGAGTGCCCAGTGGGTGGAGTGGCCAGACAAAGGCCTGTCCACACCTCTGCCTTGTGGGGTCAGGGCAGTGCTGGGAGGAACATGAGTCTGAGCTGCCTACGGGAGGGTCTGCCCCTTCCCCATCCAGTCCCTCCACAAAGAGCCCTCCAGCTTGGAGGTTGGGCTGGGCCTGGCACTGGGCACCCACCTGGCAGGTTTTGCCAAGAGGCACAGCAGAGGATCTGAAGTGGAGTCCCCTGGTGATGCCTACCCCCTAGGTGTACCACCTCCTTGTTCCCAAAGCATTCAGCACAACAGGTCCCCTGACCCACAGCACACTCTGGACACAGGCTTCCTTTTAACATCCCCACTCCCTTTTTTCAGTAAATAGCAATATATCACATATGTGCTCAAATGAGTTTTGACAATGGTGCACAAGCAATTCCATGGAGGATGGAGAACCTTCTCAACAAACGATGCTAGAGCAATTGGACCTCCATTGGCAAAAACATGAAATTCGACTGAAAGATCATACCTTATACAAGAATTAACTCAAAACGGAGCACGAACTTACATGTAAAACTGTACAACTTCTAGAAAAAAAAACATGGGAGGAGTCTTTGGGATCTAGGGCTAGGTAAAGAATTCTTAGACATACTACCAAAAGTATGAACGTCAAAAGGAAACATTGATAAATGGACCTCATCAAAATGAAAAATGTTTGCTCTGTGAAAGATGCTGTTAACGGGGGGAAATTCAAGTTACTGACTGGAAGAGAATATTTCCAAACCCAGATCTGACAAAGGACTAGGATCTAGAATATATAAAGAGCTCTCAAAATTTAACAGTAAATAAAACAAACAATCCAATTAGAAAATGGACAAAAGAAATAAACAGTTCACCGAAGATGTACAGATGGCAAATGAACACATGAAAAGGTGCTCGACGTTGTTAACCATTACAGAAATACACATTGAAATGCAGTGAGTTATCAGTACACACCTACCAGAATGCCTAAATAAAAAGTAGAGATAGCACCAAAAGATGGCCAGGATGTGGAGACACTGGATCTCTCACACATTGCTGGTGGGAATGTAAAGTGGTACAGTCACTGCTGGTGGTTTCTTAGAACAGTTTGGTGGTTTCTTAAAAGACAGCATGCCATCAGCATACCCACCAGTAACTACACTCTTAGGCATTTATCCCAGAGAAATGAAGACTTAATGTTCACACAAAAACCTGTATACGACTGTTCATATCAGCTTTATCTGCAATAGCCTCAAACTGAAAACAGTCTAGATGTCCTTCAGTGGCTGAATGGTTAAAAAATTGTGGTCCATCCATATCTTAGAATACTATCCAGAATAAAAGGGAAGAAACTATTGATAACATGCAGCAACTTGGATGAAGTGGATTGAGTAAAAAAAAAAAAAAAAAATCCTAAAAGGGTACATAAAAGATTCTGTTTATATGACATTTTCAAAATGACAAAATTTTAGAGATGGTTGTCATATTCTTGGTTGTTAGGGCAAGGAGAAAGGGGGTGTGTGTGATGATAAAATGGCAACATTAATTTTTCTCCCATAAAATAAAATTGGAGAAATCTGAATGAGGATTGTAACAGTGCCAATATCCTGTTAGTGATACTATACTAGAATTTTGTGAGATGTTACCATTGGGGAAACTGGGTCAAGAGTACACAGATTTCTCTGTGTTATTTCTTAGAGTCACATATAAATCTATAATTATCTCAGTAAAATTTAGATTAAAAACGTTTTAAAAAAGCAATGCATGTGTACAAATACCATATGATTCCACTTACATGAGCTCTCTAGAGTAGTCAAAATCACAGGGTCAGAAAGTAGAGTGGTGGTTGCCAGGGGCTGGGGGGAGGGGAAAATGGGGGTTTATTGTTTAATGAGTAGAGAGCTTCAGTTTTACAAGATGAAAAGAGTTCTTGAGGTGGATGGTGGTGATGTTTGCACAATGTGAATGTATTTAATGCCACTGAACTGTACATTTAAAGATGGTTAAGATGGCAAATTTTACATTGTGTGTATTTTACCATAATTTTAAAAATTGGGAAAGGAAAAAGCAATACCTGTGTATTAGAGAAAATTTAGAAAGAGAGAAAGACAGAAACTGTCTCCTCTGGTTCATACCCAAAGATGACCTCTATTGACATTTTGTTGTATTCACTTTCATAGGATTGATTATTGTTTGTTTTAGCATAGTTGTGACTCATGAGCTATGTAATTTTTTTTTTTTTTTTTGGTACACGGGCCTCTCACTGTTGTGGCCTCTCCTGTTGCGGAGCACAGGCTCCGGACACGCAGGCTCAGCGGCCATGGCTCACAGGCCCAGCCGCTCCGCGGCATGTGGGATCTTCCCGGACCGGGGCACGAACCCGCGTCCCCTGCATCGGCAGGCAGACTCTCAACCACTGTGCCACCAGGGAAGCCCAAGCTATGTAATTTTATATCTTGCCTTTCTCACTTAACACATCCTGAGAACTTTTCCTTGTTATTGTGAAGTCATTATAAACAGCATTTCAAAACAGCTTCAGTATGCTCCATCAAATGACTGCTCCAAAATTTGATCATTATGGAACATTTTGAAACATTATTGGACATTTATATATTGTTTGTACTTCTTATATCATAATCAACATTAGGCCGAATATATTTGTATTCAAAGTAAGGTCAGTAACATTTTAACATGTTTATTGAGGTATAATTGACATACAATAAATTGGACATATTTTAAGGGTAGTTTGATAAATGTTGACATGTGTGTACAGCTGTGAAGCCATCACCACAATTAAGATAATGAAGATTTCCATTAACCCTAAAATCACATCACTTTGAAATCTCTCACCCTGTCCACTCTTGTCACTAGGGAACCACTGATCTGCTTTCTTTCTCTATAGATTACTTTGCACTTTCTAGAATTTTACATAAATGGAATCATATGGAATGTTCTCTTTTTGTCTGGCCTCTTTCACTCAGCATAATAATTTTGAGATTCAACTATACTGTGTGTGTCAATAATTCAGTCATTTTAAGGCTGAGTAGGAGTCCATTGGATGGATGTGTCACACTTTGTTTATCCATTCACTTATTGATGGTCATTCAAGTTATTTCCCGTTTGGGGCTATTTCATATAAAGCTGCTATGAACATTCATGCACAAGTCTTTGTATGGGTGATGTGTTTTCCTTTCTGTCTCTCTCTCTTTTTTTTTTTTTTTT
>NC_041215.1:14654580-14758484 GCF_002837175.3 Physeter macrocephalus | reverse complement strand
GCCGCTCCGCGGCATGTGGGATCTTCCTGGACCAGGGCACAAACCCGTGTCCCCTACATCGGCAGGCAGACTCTCAACCACTGCGCCACCAGGGAAGCCCTCCTTTCTCTTGAGTCAATGTCTAGGAGTGAAATAGCTAACTCATGTAGTAGGTATGTGTTTAACTTTTTAAGAAACTGTCAATTGTTTCCCAAAGTGGTAGTACTATTTTGCATTCCCACCAGCACTGGATAAGCCAGTTCTGCCCCATTCTTACCAACACTTAGTATTGTCTGTTTAATTTTAGCCATTCTAATAGGTGTCTAGTGGTATGTCATTGTGGTTTTAATTTGCATTTCCAACATGACTAATGACGTTAAGTGTCTTTTCATATGCTTATCTGCTATTAGTATGTCTTTTTTTGTGAAGTGTATTTTAAGCTTTTTAAAATTGAGTTGTTGGGAGTTCCCTGGTGGTCCAGTGGTTGGGATTCAGTGCTTTCACTGCCGTAGTCTGGGTGCAATCCCTGGTTGGGGAACTAAGATCTCATAAGCCGCAAGGTGCAGCCAAAGTGAAAATAAAATAAAATAAAATTGAGTTGTTTATTTATATTGAGTTTTGAGAGATTTAAAAAATGTGTTCTGGATACAAGTCTTTTATCAGATAAATGCTTTGCAAAGGTATTTCTCCCAGTCTGTGGCTTGTCTTTTCATTCTCTTAATAGTGTCTTTTAAAGAACAGAAGGTTTTCATTTTAATGAAGCCCAGCTTATCACTTTTTCCTTTTATGTATTATTTTTTGTTGTTTTATCTAAGAAATCTTTGCCCAACCCTACGTTTTCTTCTCAAAGTATTGTAGTTTTAGGTTTTACATTTATAAAATGGCTATGATCTATTTCGAGTTACTTCTTGGAGCCCATGCAAGGTATGGATCAGTGTTCCTTTTTCTGCATCTGGAGACCCAGTTGTCCTGGCATCATTTGTTGAAAAGACTTTTGCTATTGAATTGCTTTTGCACCTTTGTTGAAAATCAGTTGCTCATACATGTGTGGGTCCATTTCTGGACTCCCTGTTCTGTTCCACTGAGCATTTGTCTATGTTGACACCAATGCTACACTCTTATGATTGCTCTAGCTTTAGAGTACGTCTCAGTGTCAGAGGTTGTGAGTAAACTTGGTTCTTGTTTATCAAAGTTGTTTTGGCTCTTCTAGATCCTTTGAGTTTCCATATAAATTCTGGAATCAGCTTGTCAGTTTCTTCAAAAGACTCTGCTGAGATTTTGATTGGGATTGGATCGAATCTATAAATCAGTTTGGGGAATAATTAACATCTTTGCAGTATTATCTTCTGACCCACGCACATGCTCTAGCTCTCCACTGATTTGTGTATTTAGTTTCAGCAGCATTTTGCAGTTCCCAGCTTATGGGTCTTGCACGTCTTTTGTAGGATTTATCTCTGTGAGCATTTCATCTTTTGTGTGCTATTGGCAAAACGGTCATTAAGCCAGCTCCGTTCCACCATGTTTCCTGCAGCTTCATGGGGAGCCACAGTGAGGCTGGCCCCCTGAGGTCCCGATGCTCAGCTCTGGGCATGGGCGGGGGGTGGGGGCAGGATGCTTCGGTGCCCCCTCAACACCCCTTCTCCTTCCCTCCATCCAGAGAGAGTCCACATCTCCACACCCAACAAGTACGAGTTCCAGTATGTGCAGCGGCCGCTGCGCCTTACCCATTTTGACGTGGCCGTGCGAGCCCACAACGATGCCCGCGTCGCCTTGTCCCCAGGACCCCAGGACACGGCGGGCATGATCGAGATCGTTCTGGGAGGGCACCAGAACACCAGGTCCTGGATCTCCACCAGCAAGATGGGTGAGCCCGTGGCCAGCACACACACAGCCAAGATCCTCTCCTGGGATGAATTCAGAACATTCTGGATCAGCTGGCACAGAGGGCTCATCCAGGCATGGCTGGGCTTACCTGGGGTGGGCACGGGAACCTCCTGGTCCTCTGGCATTGTTGCTTCCTAATACATGTGATAGGGGTGGGGAGGAGAGAGGGGAAACACAGCTCTCAAGTTGCTCATAGTCTGCCTGGAGTTACTTACAAAAAACAGGTGGTGAGAGCTGTGGCAGAGGAAGTGCCCAGGGATCTGGGAGCTGAAGGGTGGTGGGTGGTCAGGGAGAAAGAAAGTGGATAGAACAGGTAAAATGGGGACTGTGGACTCTTTCTGGGCCAAGCAAAGGAGACATAGAAAAGAATCAGCTGACACAGCTTCCTAGAGGAGGGATATAGCCAAGTGGGGTTTTGAAGTACAAATAGAGGAGTTTGCCAGGCATATGCTAAGATCCAGAGGTTCCAGGGAGCCCAGCAACTTTGGAACCTGCAGATGCCACACTTGTGTCTCTGTTGGGTGTTTAATGAACAGTGTGGTCTCTAGTTTCTCTCATCACTGACCCCTTGAGAACCCTGCCCCAACCTATGAGCGTGGCCAAGGCCTCTGACCATGTCTGAGCACAGCTTCATGCTTCCTGCCAGCATCCAGCAGCATTGGCCTCTTTTTCCAGGTTGGCCATGGTCCAGAGCCATCCAATGACTCTGTCATCATGGCCTGGACCCTCCCCAAGACACCAGAGGTCCAGTTCATCGGTTTCTCCACTGGCTGGGGTTCTGTGGGCGAGTTCCGCATCTGGAGGAAGGTGGAAGTAGATGAGAGCTACAGCGAAGCCTTCACCTTGGGGGTCCCGCACAGTGCCATCCCTGGGTCCGAGCGTGCAGCCGCCTCCATCATAGGTGCGTCTGCCCTGCAGCCTGATTTGGGGAGGACCGGAGCAAGAACCCAGGCCAAGGGACAAGTGTTTACTCTGGGCTCAGTCTCATACCAGGCTCTGCTGGAGACCTGTGCCCTGGGGCCTCCAGCCACACACCCACTCACCTGACAAGCAGCTTCTAGTGCCTTCTCCATGCTGGGCGCTGGGGCCAGACTCAGAGATGACCTCAAACCCGACCTTCAGGGCTTCCTAGTCTGGCTGAGAAGGCAGGTCCTTGCCCTGTGTGGGGCGACCGGGAGGGTGGGTGGTGAACTCCATGAGTGCAGTGGGTCTGGGGTGATATACAAGAAGGCTGAAAGGCCAGGTGAAGTTAGCCAGGTATGGGGTGGAGGGCGGGGCTCCTGGATGTCCAGCGCCAGGTATGGGGTGGAGGGCGGGGCTCCTGGATGTCCAGCTGAGTGGTCAGGACCATCTCAAATGCTTAGAGCATTTACTGAGCAGGGTTAAGAGGCTGTGGCTAGGGATCTCTTGGGCTGTGGATTGTCTCCCATAGCCCAGGCATGGGAGTGGAAAGTGAGGACTGTGTGATCCATCTAGTGCTGGGAATTGGAAGGGTGAGGTGAGGGTGAGACGCCAGGAAGAGGCGGACAGACCTGAAGGAGGGGGTCTTGGGTCTCTCTGACATCAGAGGATGGAAGCCCTGGGGCCTGGGCAGGGTGGTGGTTGTGACCAGATCAGAGGATGTTGGAGTTTATGACTTCTGAAGCATGAGATCAAGTCAAATGTGACCTTGGGGATGAGTGGTCCAGATGGAGGTGAGGGATGTAGGGGAGAAGGCAGATGGACAGCAGTGGAGAGGAGGTGAAGGCAGGGACTTGTGTGCCAGTCAGGGTCATCAGCACAGTGGGATGGAAGGTTGGAGAAGAAGCTGGAAAACCCAGAGGAGGGTGATGAGAAAGTAGCCAGGTAGGCCCTGCCACAAGAGGAGGCTGCAAGAGCAGTGGCACCCTCAGTGGGGCAGGAGGAAAGGCCGAGGAAGGAAGGGAGGTGCAATCAGGGGACAGTGGGGATTCTGGAGGGCCCATCAGCAATGTTTGGGGCATAGAAGCCAGGGAGAGGAAGACAGGGTACTGAAGGGATGAGAACACAGTAGGTCAGAAATAAGAGAAAAAAAGAACTTTTAAAAACACACTAACAGTACCACACATGTAGGAGGAGTTTTATAAAAAATATAAATACTCATGGTTAGAGAGAAAATCACATTTTATATTGGAAGTTAGAAAAAATATTTAGAATGGAACCACATGGCTGGATTGACATCTTAACATCTGTGGGATGCAGCCAAAATTGTACTAAGAGGGAAATGTATAGCCTTAATTGCACCTGTTTAAAAAGCCAGAAAGGAAAGAGCATTTAACATAACGAAAAAGTAGAGAAAGAACACCTGAGTTAAAACTAAAGAACACAGAGGGAGGTATGTAGGAAAGGGCCAGCAGGTGTTCACCAAAGCCAGGAGACCAAGCAGGCTGAGCAGGCAAGGGTGCAGCCCAGTTTCAAAGGGCAGCACTGGCAATCAGAGGATGGGTTGCTAGTGTTAGGCCACAAGTAGGCTCTCTCTAAGGAAAGCTGTCCGAAGGACAGCCAGGGCAGTGGGTGAGGCCAGTCCCCAGCCCATCCTTCTTTTTCTTCCCACCAGGAGATGTCATGGGGCCAACTCTGAACCATCTCAGCAGCCACCTGCGCCTGCCCTTTGGCTGCGGAGAGCAAAACATGATCCACTTTGCACCCAACGTCTTTGTCCTGAAGTATCTCCAGAAAACCCGACAGCTCAGCCCTGAGGTGGAAAGGGAGACCACTGATTACCTGGTGCAAGGTACTGGGGGACACTGCCTGGGTGGAAGGGGTGGGGCTGCAGGTAGCCTTGACCATGCTGGGGGGCAGCTCACATGCCAGGTGTGGCAGATGTAGAAGAAGGGAAAGAAGTGGGTGAAAGAGGCCACTCTGAGTGGCCTGATGGGGTCCCTGTTAATAGGAACCTGGTGTCTGCACCTGTTAGGAAAAGGCTCTGAATGCTGGTAATCAGCCATGGGGAGAGGAATAGCATCTTTTAAAAATGTAGATATTTTGAACAACCAGAGCAATATAATAGCATTATAAAAAACA
This sequence comes from Physeter macrocephalus, assembly GCF_002837175.3. Lineage (NCBI taxonomy): Eukaryota > Metazoa > Chordata > Mammalia > Artiodactyla > Physeteridae > Physeter > Physeter macrocephalus. The sequence goes on along the minus strand of NC_041215.1, from coordinate 14,753,579 downwards.
TCTGGAAAGGAAAAAAAATCCCTATATCCTCCCTGTCTTGCTGGCTCTGGGTTTACTCCTCTGCCCTCCAGGAGCAAAGATTAGCTTTGCCACTCTTGGTGTCTCATAACATGGCCTCCTATGGCGTGCCCTCCACCCCCAACCCCGCACTGTGTGCATAAGATTCATCCACTGGGTTGTGGGGACCTGTGGTCTGTTCACCTCCATTGCTGTGTGGGGAGACCATAGTCAGTGTGTCTGTTGATGGGCTTTGGAGCAGCTTCCAACTCAGGGCTTTTAGAATGGTGCTGCCGTTAATCACCCTCTTAGTACTTGGTGACAACACGTCCAAATTTCTGTGGGGTGAAATCACTGGGTCTCAGGATGTGTTCAGTTCATAATCACTTTGGAGGTTACGCTATTTGTTCATCACATACATTTATGGAGCACAACATACTGAACTATGCTCTTGGACATACTGGGGTTATTTCCAGTTGTATTTTTTTTTTGTTTTATAAATAATGCAGCACTGAACATCTTCAGAAATAAACCACCAACACTGAACTTCTTCAGAAATAAACAAAGCAGCATTGAACTTCAGAAATAAATAACACAGCACTGAACATCTTCGATTGCCATGACTCAGGTCCTTAGGGTAGGGAACAGCCTTATGGCGGAGGTGGCGGAGGCAGGGGGGTGGACAGGGCCTCTGAGTGCCCTGTCTCACCCACTTTGCACATCTAGGCCCCACAGGTAGGAGGAAGAGGTGGGGAGGCTGGAGGTGGGGTCTCACGTCTGTCATGGATTCCCACTCTGTGTCCTCGGGTAGGGCCTGCTTTTCTCAGTAACTTGGTTTCCTACCTGTGTAACAAGGGAGTAGGCAGTTGATCCCAAGGTCCTGGAACCTCCTGGGCTCTGCTTCTAGCCTTGGGCTGGAGCTGAAGTGAAAGGAGCGCGTGGAGGGGGCTGGACCCAGCTCTGAAGCTGGCATCCATCTGTGCCAGGCACGTGCCGCTCCATCCACTCTGCCCTGAGTTGCCCTCGCTGCAGCCTCCACACTGATGGTCCTCATTTCCCAGATGAGCAAAGTGAAGCTCCTGGGAGTGAAGAGGTGCCCAAGACCTCATAAGGGCAAGTGGTGGGGGCTTCTCAGACTGCAGGCTCCCCTGGATTGGGCCATGAGGGGCAGCCAGGGCACTAGACCCAGCCAGAGGGAGATGAGAACCCACAGGCACAACCTTGGAAATTTTTGCCACCGAAAAGGACCCGCGGGTGCTTGGCTCAGACGACGCTGGCCCCTATCAGATGGGGAAACTGAGGCATGTGAAAATCTCGATTCCTAAGGCGAGTCTGGGGTCCCTGCCTCCTGGCCTGTTATGGTTCCCGCAGTTACTGTGCTCCAAGGGCAGTCCTGATGATCTAGAACCATCTGTCCTTGTGGATGAGAAAATGAAAAAACTTACTATGAAGAACGTACAACTCTCAGATGAAAAGAGAACTCAGGGGTTGCCATGGGCTGAAGGTTTGGCTTTGTGAAGGTTGACCGCAGACTGCCCAGAACCCCAAGTCTGCTTGGTCCATCGTGGGGACGGGGGGCTCAGGTTGATGTTCTGTGAGGGTCTTGGAGGTGGGTTTCCCCTGGCCTCCCAGGGCCAGGCATACCTCAGTGGACTCATCTGGGCTCAGGCCCTTGAACGCCACCCAGAGTGCGATGACCTGTATGGGTGGGTGGCAGCCTGGACCCCCCTGGACAGCCAGACCTGATGCTTATCAGCCAATTGGCCTTTCAGACTCAACAAGCCCCAAATTAACCCCCGACCCCCTGGTTTTCCGGCAAACCTTTGGTGTTAGTTTCCTGGGGCTGCCGTAACAAAGTACCACAAACTGGGTGGCTTAGAACAATAGGACTTTATTCCTTCGTGGTTCTGGGAGCCAGAGGTCCAAAATGAAGGTGTCAACAGGGTTGATTCCGTCTGGAGGCTCCGAGAGAGCATCTGTCCCAGGCCTCTGTCCTGGCGGAATTCTGGTGACTCCAGGTGGTCTTTGGCTTGTGGACACATCACCACGCTCTCTGCCTCCGTCTTCACAAGCCCTTTTATATCTGTGTGTTTCCCTTTCTTTCCTCTGAGAAGGACACCAGTCATTGGATTTAGGGTCCAGCCTAATCCAGGAACATAATTCCATCTGCAAAGAACCTCACTCCCGATAAGGTCACATTTTGAGGTTCCAGGTGGACATTAATTTGGGGGGGGGGGACACTGGCCACCCAGTTCAGAGCTCCTCCTTCCTCTTTCCCCACCTCCATGGGCACAGCTCCGTCCTTCCTGCCTTTCAGGCCGCAAGCCTTGATGCCCTCAGCATCCTTCTTTTTTTCCTTCACATCTTATTCAGCTAAGGCAGCTCTGCCTATACCGCAGAACCCCTCCCTGCCTGTCCCCACCACCCATTTCAAGCCCATGGTCATGCTCGCCTAGACAGTCCCCACCTGCCCAGTTTCTCTGCTTCCTCTCCGGACCCTACAATCCACCCACTACATTTGTCCCCTCACCCCCCTCCCCTGCTCCCCTCACCCCCTCCACTCATGCCCCCTGCTGCCCTCACAATAAGACCAACCACCCAGCCCAGCCTTGGAGGCCCCAGTAGCCCACCTGACCTCCCTCCCTCTCGTCCCTCCTTGCTCGCTTGCTTTAGCCACTCTGTGCTCTGAGCAAACCAAGCTCGAGGGCGCCTGGAGATGGCGCATTTCACTGATCGCCCCCTGCCCCAGGTACGACTGAGGGGCCAGTGTGTGACCAGGAGTCACAAAGCGGCGATATCAGGAAACAAAAGAAGAATAAAGTAGAGGTTTCAATCCCCCCAGCTATGGGTGTGGGGCAGTTTCAAGGACCCCAGCTGTGGGCATGGGGCAGTTTCAAGGACCCCAGCTGTGGGCATGGGGCAGTTTCAAGGACCCCAGATGTGGGCACGGGGCAGTCTCAGGAACCCCCGATGTGGGTGTGGCATTGTTTCAGGGTCCTGGGGTAAGACGTTGGCCGGCCAACCATTCACCAGGGTGCTGTCCCCTCTTCTTGCCCCACAGGCTACCAGAGACAGTTGACCTACAAGCACCAAGATGGCTCCTATAGTGCTTTCGGGGAGCGGGACAAGTCGGGGAGTATGTGGTGAGTCCTCACTCCCCAGGCACAGCTGCTGAGGTTCTTCCACTTGAAGTCACAGCCTCGTGTCCAGCACAGCGTAGCCAGGACCCCTGGGGCCTGATCCCCAGGGTGATGAGGAGCCTGCATGGGAAATGGAGATGGCCATGGTCCTAGCCCCTGGGGTTGAGAGGTCTGGATTGTTGCGGCGGGCGGGTTCTGCCTGGCCTGTGCCTGGTGGAGCTGGCGGCGGTGACAGTTCCCAGCTGTGGGCATGGGGCAGTTTCAAGGACCCCAGATGTGGGCACGGGGCAGTCTCAGGAACCCCCGATGTGGGTGTGGCATTGTTTCAGGGTCCTGGGGTAAGACGTTGGCCGGCCAGCCATTCACCAGGGTGCTGTCCCCTCTTCTTGCCCCACAGGCTACCAGAGACAGTTGACCTACAAGCACCAAGATGGCTCCTATAGTGCTTTCGGGGAGCGGGACAAGTCGGGGAGTATGTGGTGAGTCCTCACTCCCCAGGCACAGCTGCTGAGGTTCTTCCACTTGAAGTCACAGCCTCGTGTCCAGCACAGCGTAGCCAGGACCCCTGGGGCCTGATCCCCAGGGTGATGAGGAGCCTGCATGGGAAATGGAGATGGCCATGGTCCTAGCCCCTGGGGTTGAGAGGTCTGGATTGTTGCGGCGGGCGGGTTCTGCCTGGCCTGTGCCTGGTGGAGCTGGCGGCGGTGACAGTTACTATTACTCCTGCTGTTGTTGCCACAGGGCCCGGGAACTGAACCCCTGCCCTCTGGCCCCTTGAGGATGGGTCCTGGCGCTCTGGTCCTCCTCAGAGCCCCACTGGACCCAGGAATGGGGTGACCCTGAGCAGGAAGGGATGGGCTGGGAGAGGGCAGACCACTGCCTCAAAGCTGGGTTGTGGGGTTCTGGAGGCACGTCCTGGGGTCCAGTTTCCCTTGCGAGTGGCTCTCTCTAGCTTTCAGGGTCAACCAGAGCAGGGAGAGCCTGGGTGTACCTGGGTCTTATTCCCTGGGATCTTTGGGCCACAGCAGTTCTTGGCATCATCAGGGATTTGCCTCGTCCACTTTGGGGCTTACTGAGGAAGTGGGGCATCCCGAACTTTCTGTCCCTAGTGGGGCCTCCTTCTCAGAGCAACACCCTGATGGCGCCTGCAGCAGCTATGGGCATGGAAAGTATCCAGTCCTTAAATCGACAGTGTCCACTGCCTGGCGTCAGTGCCAGGGGCCGGGGGAACAGGGACACGGCTGGCTGAGCCCACACTGCAGTGCAGTGTCACTTGCTTGGCTCCCATGGGGCCCAGCCTTGGGATGACCTGCTCAGCCCCCCAGTCCCCAGAAGCCAATCGTCTGACCCAGTTCTGGTCCCAGGGCCCTGCCTTGCTGACAGCCCACGAGGCAAGGCCACAGTCATGCACTAGCAAGCAGAGGCCCCCACCCGCTGCGGGGTTGGCCAAAGCCACTGAGTCACTCTCTGAAAGCTGGCCAAGTCCTGGCAGCTCCCGGAGGCCTCCACCAGTCAGAAATAGTGAGCTGTGACCTTTGTATGCCCTCCCACAGTTCACACACACACACACACACACACACACACACACACACACACACACCGAGCAAGCAAAGACCAGTTCTACTGTGATCATGGAAATGTGACACCCAGCAGCTTGCCTCTCCCCCTTGGCCTTATGAAACCTCCCTGTAGGACAAAACTGCAGGATGCACAGGGCAGTGGCAATAGCATCCACCCTGGGGCTGGGCAAACCCAGGCTCTGTCTCGTGTGAACTGTGGCAGCCTTAGACCAGATGTTCAACTTCTCTGAACCTGTTTCCTCACCACACATCCCTCTCTGGACTGGGATCTGGGAGGCAATAGGATAAGGGTACAGGCATGCTCATTACAGTGCCAGGTACCCATTGGGATGGATACCCTGTTAGCACCTCTCCCTAAATATTTGGCCAGGGAGTCCAGGATCCAGTCCAACTTCCTCAACTTCCTTAAAACTCAGGATCTGTTATAGATAGGTTCCAGTGCATCCAGTGTTCATTCATTCATTCATTTGTTTGTTTATTCATGTGTCTACTATGTGCCAGGCTCTTTTCTTACTCCTGAGAGAACAAGAAAGACATGGTCCCTGCCTCCAGGAGCTCATTGCCCAAGAGAGAGAGACCCTGTACAAGATGTAATGGTTATCTACTGCTGTGTAACAAGTTACCCCAAAACCTAGCCATTTAAAACAAACATTTAGTCACAGTTCTATGGGTCAGGAATTCAGGAGCAGCTTAGCTAACATTGCTGGCTCAGGATCTCTCCCAAGGTTGCAGTCAGGGTGTTGGCTGGGGCTGTCATCATCTGAAGGCTTGACTGGGGCTGGAGCATTTGTTTCCAAGTTGGTTCTCTCACATGGCTATTGGCAGGAGGCCTCAGTTCCTCACTGAAGACTATCCCATAGGGCTGCTTGAGTGTCCTTACAACATGGCAGCTGACTTCCCTTTGAATAAAAACTCCAAGAGAGAAAACAAGGAGGATGCCGCATGCCTTTTATCATCTGGTTTCCCAAGTCATACTGTCACCTCCACCACATTCTACTTTTTAAAAAAAATTTATTTATTTTTGGCTGTGTTGGGTCTTTGTTGCTGTGTGTGGGCTTTCTCTAGTTGCAGCAAGCGGGGGGCTACTCTCTTCGTTGTGGTGTGGGAGCTTCTCACTGTGGTGGCTTTTCTTGTTGCAGAGCACAGGCTCTAGGTGCGCAGGCTTCAGTAGTTGTGGCATGTAGGCTCAGTAGTTATGGCTTGCAGGCTCTAGAGAGCAGTCTCAGTAGTTGTGGCACATGGGCTTACTTGCTCCGCGGCATGTGGGACCTTCCCAGACCAGGGCTTGAACCTGTGTCCCCTGCATTGGCAGGCGGATTCTTAACCACTGCGCCACCAAGAAGTCCCCACCACATTAAGTTCTTTAGAAGCAAGTCACTTTGTACAGCCTATACTCAAGAAGGGGGGAATTGGGTTCTACTGCTTGAAAGGAAAAGAAGCAAGGCATTTGTGGATATATTTTAAAGCTACTACATTACCTATATAATTTCTTATATCTGTGAAGCATGCTAAGGGGGTAGGGTATGATGAGGCACACAGTTACATGGGGTGGTCAGGAAAGGTGCCCCTGAAGAGGTCACCTGAAGAAGATGAGAGAGGAGCTGTGTGAAAATCCAAGGGGAGAAGATTTCAGGCAGAGGGAACAGCCTGTGCAAAGGCCCTGAGGCAGAATGGAGCTTGACGAGTTTGAGCCACAGAAGGAGACCAGTGTGGCTGAAGCAGCACAGATGAAGAGGAGAGTGGCCCAACGTGAGGGAGGAGAGGGTGGCAGGGCCAGGCTGAGCAGGGGGAGGAGTTTGGATTTTATTCCAGATGGAGCAGGAGGGCTTAGAACAAAGCATGGCTGTAATGTGAATCATGCTCGGCTGTGTGTGTTTAATTAATAGAGTTTATTTTTGTAGAACAGTTTTAGTTTCATAGAAAAATTAAGTAGGTAGAAATGAGTTCCCATACACCCCCTCTCCCCTACACACAGTTTCCCCTGCTGTTAATGTCTTGCATTAGTGATGTACATTTGTTATAAATGATGGACCAGTATTGCTACATTATTATTAACTGAGGTCCATAGTTTAGGGTTTGTGTTGCATAGGCTATGGGTTTGGACAATTAAGGTATAATACAGAATAGTTTCACTGCCCTAAAAATCCCCTGTGCTCTGCACATTGTCTCTCCCTCCCCCCAGCCCCTGGCAACCACTGATACTTTTACTGTCTCTATAGTTTTGCCTTTTCCAGAATGTCATAGAGTTGGAATCATTCAGTATGCAGCCTTTTCAGACTTCTCCTTTCACTCTGTAATATGCATTTACATTTCCTCCAGGTCATGTTGTGACTTGTTAGCTCTTTTTGTTGCTGAATAATATTCAGTTGTATGGATGTACCACAGTTTGTTTATCCCTGTTTGTGTTTTAAGATGGAAAAATAAAGAGAGCAGTGTAGCAGAATGTGGAAATTCTACAGTTCCCAGCACAGGGGCAACTAAGTTCCATCTTGGCCCCCCAGTGTTTGGAATTTCCCTCTGGCTGCTGCATACAGAGTAGGTGATGGGGCAGGTCTGGGCTGGTGGAAGCAGTGGAAGCCATGGGGTGGCCTGGCTGACACAGGAGCCATGGGGGTAGAAGGAAGAGGATGGATTTGAGGTATCTTAGAAGGAGAGTGGCCAGGACCAGCTGACTCCTGGGCTTGGGGTACATTGTAAGGTTAATATTTCAGGTTTTGGTGATTCACAGAAACAGCTTGGAGCCACTTGATTTTCTTTCTTTTTGTTTTTTTAACTGTATTAAATAACAGAAAATTTACTGTCTTAACTATTTTTAAGTATACAGTTCATTGGTATTAAATACATTCATTCTGTTGAGCAGCCATCACCACCATCCATCCCCATAACTCTTTTCATCTTGTAAATCTGAAACTCTATACTTATTAAATGCTAACTCCCCATTCTCCCTTCCCCCCAGCCCCTGGCAACCACCATCCTACTTTCTGTCTCTATGATTCTGACTACTCTTAAGTGCCTCATATAAGTGGAATCATACAGTGTCTTTTGTGATTGGCCTATTCCACTCAGCATGATGTCCTCAATGTTCGTCCATGTTATAGCACTTTGCAGAGATTCTTTCCTTTTCAAGGCTGAATGATATTCCATTGTATGGATATACTGGTGTCGGCAGGTGAGAGGACCTTGGTCCTTGTCTTCTTTAGAGAAAGAATTGCACAGAGACTTTGTAAAGCAGAAATACACACCCAGAGAAGAGTGTGGGCATCCTCCCTAACGAGGAGAACACCAGAAAGATTATTTAAATCACTTATATGGGGGCAGTTTTTCCGTGTTTTTGTTTTCCTCTCACCAATCATCTTTCTTGGTTTTCCACATCTGACCTGACCCAGGGCCCTGCCTGATATGCACATGCATCTTTCAGCCAAAATGTATTCCAGTGAGGGGGGCCTCTGGGAGATTGACAGAACAGAGATTATGTGTCAGTGCTCCCTCCCTTTTTGATCCCCAAAGGAGCTTTTTTTATGCATGGGCAGTTGGGGAGGTCTCCTTGACCTCAAGAATGAAAGATGTGGTCATCTTATCTTTTTACTCCAGCAGAGCTCAGCTCTCCTCTGCTCCTGCCATTAACTTTTCCGTTGAAATATCCGGGGGAAACAAGCTTCAATTTACTCAGCTTGACAAACACCAGCCACTCAGCCCAGGGGCCCATCTACATCCTACTTCAATACCACATTTTGCTTGTCCATTCATCTGTCAGTGGACACTGGGTTGCTTCCATAGTTTGGCCGTTGTGAATAATGCTGCTACAAATATGGGTGCACAGATATCTCTTTAAGACTCTGCTTTCATTTCTTTTGGGTATATACCCAGAAGTGGAATTGCTGGATCATATGATAATTCTATGTTCAATTTTTTTAGGAACTGCCATATTGTTTTCCACAGTGGCTGTGCCATTGTCCATTCCCACCAGCAGTGCACACGGGTTCCAATTTCTCTGCCCCTTCATCAACACGTATTGTTTTCTGTGTTGTTTGGTTTTTGTTTTATAGTAGCCATCCTGATGCGTGTCAGGTTGGGGAGCCGCTCGATTTTGAAAAGGATGGAATTCTCTTTCATCCTGAGCTGGGGTGTTTCCCCTGCTGATAGTTCTGCTGTTTGTCCCTCTTGGCTCCCTGGTTTCCACCTGGTTGTTCTCCTGAATTCATTTTTTCATTCATTCATTCTCCAGCTTCATTGTCTCCCATTCAGGGTGCACTAGCAACAGTTGGGCTGGGGGATGGGGTGGACAAGGGGCAGGCTGCAGAGATACAGATAGAAAACAATGACACAGAGGGAGGGCCTGGGGGTCCAGAGGCAGCATACCCATCACAAAGTGGAGGTGTCTGGGAGGCTTCCTCTGGGGAGAGACCCCTGGGATGAACACTGAGAGACAAGTTATACTTCATCCTGTAAAGAAGGGAGGTAGGAGCATGGTGCATCCAGGGACTGGGTAACTGAGTAACTGAAGCTAGTGGGTCGGTGGGATGTTTTCAGCTGCAAACAAAAGAAAACTGGCTGAAAAAGCAATCCTGAATATCTGCTCACACCATAGAGCTGGGGAGGCTCCAGGATTGGCCAGTCTGGCAGCCCCACAATCCATTGGGGTTCCTGGTTCTTTCCCTTGGTCCCTGTGGCCATCCTCGGCACAGCGGCTGCTCTCCTCGTGGTGGCAAAATGGCTGCTGCTGCTCCGAGCATCACCTCATGTGCCCATTCCAAAGCCATTTGCAGGTCTGGGGACTGGAAAGCCCATGGCTGTGGCTGGCTAGGGCTATGGAGGAGCCCAAGTGTCCAGTGTACCTGGTGGCCGGTTTTTCCTGGGTTCTCTTAACAAGACCTGGGATCTCTTGGGGAGTGGTTATGGAGGAGCAACAAGGAAGGTCTTCTGCACATGGCAGGGGCGGAGGGGGGGGCGGTGGGACTGGACCAGCTCACAGAAAGGCTTTGAGTACCAGGCAAGGAGCAGACCCGGGTGCTTCTGGTGGGGAGGGAGCAAACGGGGAGGCTGGGCTCCATCATCAAGTCCTGCTGGGTGCCCACACACTTCCATCAAATACTCACAACAGCCCTGCGAGGGCAGGCTGGACCCTCCTGTCTTGCAGAGTAGGAAGCAGAGTTTTGGATGATGTGGGGAGCGTGCCACAGTCCCTGGCGGGGCACATGGGAGGTGACTCTGTTTTGCAACTCCCCAGCCCATGGCTCTCCCAGCCCCCACCTCATCCTGTTTCAGGCTCACAGCCTTTGTCCTGAAGTCCTTCGCCCAGGCGCGCAGCTTTATCTTCATTGACCCTCAGGAGCTGGCAGCCGCCAAGGGCTGGATTGTCCAGCAGCAGCAGGCAGACGGCTCCTTCCCGGCGGTGGGCAGGATTCTGAACAAGGACATCCAGGTTGGCAGCCTCCCAGCCTCCTCCTGGGGTCTTGGCCTTGCCCTGGCTGCTCCCCGGTGTTGTCTGGGCCCAGTGGGGTCAGGGGGCTGTCCCCTCTGGCTTGGGATGAAACCTACAAATCCTCTTACAGGGTGGGATCCACGGCACAGTCCCGCTGACAGCCTACGTGGTGGCCGCGCTCCTGGAGATGGGCCTGGCCTCGGAGGTAAGCGCAGGGGGCCCGGGAGATGCCAGGCTGGAGGAGCGAGTGGACAGTTTCCCCCTGTAGGCCAGGTTGGCTATCATCTTCAGCTTCTATTTATTCCTTGCTGCCCCCCTTCTGCTCATTAATGAGACTTTTTGATGCTTTTCAATGGTCACAGAACATCCAACTTCTCGTGGCCTGAGCAGAGGTGTGAGAGATTCCAGCAGTAATCACAGGGGACATGCGTGTGGGAGAGTGGGGTAGGGGTGGCTGTATCCTGAGTATGAGCCCTCCCAGGACTGTCCACAGCCCCCAGTCCCATTCAGAGAATCATTTTGGGCCCAGTCAGGTTCCTGGCCAGTGACCCATGGGCTGGCTTCAGGGAGCCCTGTACAAAATGTTGGACTCATGAATCCTTTTGCGGGGAAGAGTCTAGAACCTTCAGGGACGGTACTAGACCCAGCAGGGTTTAGACATCCCAAGGAACTCAAGGGCCATCATCACTTCTGTGAGGCTGTCCCAGATGGTGTGGCATGTCCCCTGCAGTGAGAGCTTAGACGGATCTCAGCCGCTGGGTTAGGGACGCCACCATTCCTAACACCTGTGTCAATTCTAAATCCTCTGGTGATGAATTGTGAATTGTGGCACTTCTCAGAATTTTCAGCCTCACAATCCCAATTTGATTGTGTCTAGGCTTTGGTGTGACCTAAGACCTGCCACATCCCACATGCTTTGCCCAGAGAGCCCCTTGCTTGCCCTGTGTTAAGGGGCTGAATTGTGTCACCCCCAAAATTCATATCCTGAAATCCCAAACCCCATCTTAGTCAGCTCAGGCTGCCATCATAAAATACCACAGAGTGGGGGACTTCAACGATAGACATTTATTTCTTATGGTTCTAGAGACTGGAAAGTCCAAGGTCAAGGTTCTGGTCGATTTAGTTCTTTTTTTAAAAAAATTTATTTATTTTATATTTTATTTTTGGCTGTGTTGGGTCTTCGTTTCTGTGCGAGGGCTTTCTCCAGTTGCGGCCAACCGGGGCCACTCCTCATCGCGGTGTGGGGGCCTCTCACTGCTGCGGCCTCTCCCGTCACGGAGAACAGGCTCCAGATGCGCAGGCTCAGTAGTTGTGGCTCACGGGCCCAGCCGCTCCGCGACATGTGGGATCTTCATGGACCGGGGCACGAACCCGTGTCCCCTGCATTGGCAGGCGGACTCCCAACCACTGCGCCACCAGGGAAGCCCCTCTGATTCAGTTCTTAATGAGGGGTCCCTTCCTGACTTGTAGACAGCCATCTTCTTTCCGTGTCCTCACGTGGCCTTTGCTTGGTGCGTGACCATGGAGAGAGGTGTGATGGGGTTGGGAGAGAGATTGAGAGAGAGATCACTCTGGTGTCTCTTTGTCTTCTTATAAGCATCCTCATTGATTATAGAGGCTCCACCCTCTTGGCCTCATCTAAACCTAATCACCTCCCAAAAGCACCCCTTCCTAACACCATCATATTGGAGGTTAGGGCTTTAACATATACATTTGTGGGGGGTGGGCAGGGAGGCACAGACATCAGTACATAACAGCCCCAAGACTTCAGAATGTGATTGTATTTAGAGACAGGGCCTTTAAAGAGGTAGTCACGTTAAAATGTAGCCTTTAGAGTGGGTACTAATCCACTATGACTGGCACCCTTGGAAAAGGGGGACATTAGGACACAGAGACCAGCACAGAGGGAAGATTATGTGAAGATAAAGGTAGAAGATGGCTAGCTACAAGCCAAGAGAGAGGCCTGGAACAGATCCTTTCCTCATGGCCCTCAGAAGGAACCAGCCCTGCTAACACCTTGATATTGAACTTCTGGCCTCCAGATCCACGAGACAAGAAATTTCTACTTTTTTAAGCCACCCAATTTGTGGTACTTTGTCACGCAGCCCCAGCAGACTCATACACCCTGCCTCTAGGAAGACCAACCAACTTGGTTGGCCCGGGACCAAGGGATTCTGGGGATGCAGGCCTCGTGGGTGCCTCCTCCCTGCCTGCACCTGAGACTGAGGAACCCAGGCTCCTTGGCATTCCCAAGGTGAGCCTCTCCTCCATCCCCTGGTTCTGCTTTTTGTTTTAGTAAAATCGACATTTAGGTCATTCTGACCTTATCAGACTTTTCTAGAGCTGAACCAAGTGTTTCTTCCTGAACTCAAGAATGTGAAGGCCTCTGTGCCTTAGGCTGAATAAAGGCCCCTGGACTTGTGTCCTGTGGCATTTGTAACAAAGTACCACAAACAGTGGCTTTCAACAACGGGAGTTTATTCTCTCACATCTCTGGAGGCCAAGGTTGAAGTCAGTTTGTGGGCAGGGCCATGGCTCCTCTGGAGGTCTAGGGGAGGATGCTTCCTAGCCTCTTTGACCTTCTGGGAACTCCCAGCATTCCTTGGCTTCTGACTGCATTACTCCAATCTCTGCCTGTCTTTCCATGGCCTTCTCTCTGTGTCTCTTCGTCCTCTCTTCTTATAAGGACGTCAGTGCTACCTATGCAAAAGCGTCCAGCCACCCCCACCCCAGGCTCCGGGCTTATGTGGCTCAGGCTTGGGGTCCAGTTAATTTGCTCTGTCATCCCTGATACATGACCCGGGAGGGAGATGGTACGTCTTAACAACATGCCGTAAGGGCGGTTCCCATGCTTTATCCTGACCTAAAGATGGAAAGCTTTGGGAGAGCATTCTTTCTGCAATCTTAACAATCACCAAAGCAGAGTTATCTTAACTCCACGGCTCCACCGGTGCCCACAGGAGCACCATTGCTCATTTGCTAAATTCCCGAATGCTTTGAATCACTCCTTTTTCCATTTAACCTATATTATTGGGCAGCTTCTCTGAACTAAGCCCATCACTGGACAATGGACTTGGTTTCTGTCCTCCAGCCGCTCACACTGTGGGTCAGGAGCATGATGAGGGTTGGTGGACTTCCTGGAGGAGGTGACAATTGAAGCAAGGCCTGGAGGATGAGGTGGGCCTGAGCTGGGGGTCTTAGAAGCCAGCCTAGTGATAGAGTGGGATGGGGCGGGGCGGCCAGGGGTCTGCCTGCTTCCCCCAGAGTGTCTCTGAATTGATCTGTCGTGCTCAAACTTCATTTGGAAAACATGGCACCAACATAAAAGAAAGGGAATGGGGCTTTGAAAGCTGAGGCTGCAGGCAGTGGGGCACCAGAAGGTTACAAAGTGAGGGGCTGCAAGCCATCCAGTGCTTTCCCCAGGCATGTCCTGAGAACCTTTGGGAGCGTGGTGGGTGGGGTGAAGGCAGAGCAGCCTCCCAGGGCTCCAATTCCCACCCCCGCTGCACCCCGCAGGAGGAGAGGGGTGCCATTGCCAAAGCCAGGCACTTCCTGGAGTCTGGCGCGCCCCTGGCTATGGACCCCTACAGCAGTGCCCTGACCGCCTACGCGCTGACCCTGCTCCGCAGCCCTGCAGCCCCCGCCGCTCTGCGAAAGCTCCGCAGCCTGGCCATCACCCAGGGTAGGTGCCCCCGCCTGCCACCCCAGCGGACACAGTGTGGGAGCAGCCCACTGCGGGCCCCAGTAAACAGCTCATGAACACGTGCATGGAACTAAGGAGGCGTCCTTTGCTCACTCTGTTTTTTTTTTTAATAAATTTATTTTTTAAATTATTTTATTTTATTTTTGGCTGCGTTGGGTCTTCGTTGCTGCACACGGGCTTTCTCTAGTTGCGGCGAGCGGGGGCTACTCTTTGTTGTGGTGCACGGGCTTCTCATTGTGGTGGCCTCTCTTGTTGCGGAGCACAAACTCTAGGCGCACGGGCCTCAGTAGTTGTGGCTCGCCGGGCTCTAGAGCGCAGGCTCAGTAGTTGTGGCACATGGGCTTAGTTGCTCCGCGGCATGTGGGATCCTCCTGGACCAGGGATCGAACCCGTGTCCCCTTCATTGGCAGGCGGATTCTTAACCACTGGGCCACCAGGGAAGTCCCTCACTGTTTTTTTTACTCATTTATTACTCATTCATTATTGCATCTACTAGTGGCTTCATTTGATGAAGTGGCTTGAGCTTGAGCATCATTTTCTTCCCCTATGAAGTAGGGGATGCCTGTTTTTTTTTTTAATAAATTTATTTTTAAAATTATTTTATTTTATTTTTGGCTGCGTTGGGTCTTCGTTGCTGCACACGGGCTTTCTCTAGTTGCGGCGAGCGGGGGCTACTCTTTGTTGTGGTGCACGGGCTTCTCATTGTGGTGGCCTCTCTTGTTGCGGAGCACAAACTCTAGGCGCACGGGCCTCAGTAGTTGTGGCTCGCCGGGCTCTAGAGCGCAGGCTCAGTAGTTGTGGCACATGGGCTTAGTTGCTCCGCGGCATGTGGGATCCTCCTGGACCAGGGATCGAACCCGTGTCCCCTTCATTGGCAGGCGGATTCTTAACCACTGGGCCACCAGGGAAGTCCCTCACTGTTTTTTTTACTCATTTATTACTCATTCATTATTGCATCTACTAGTGGCTTCATTTGATGAAGTGGCTTGAGCTTGAGCATCATTTTCTTCCCCTATGAAGTAGGGGATGCCTCCCCGCCCCCACCAGGGAAAACAGTGCTCAGAGATCCCCGGTACAGGATCCCCCAGGCTTCCTGGAAACCATCCCTGGGCAGGGTGCTGGGAGGCAGGGGAGGGCTGCCTCTCTTGTTGCGGAGCACAAACTCTAGGCGCACGGGCCTCAGTAGTTGTGGCTCGCCGGGCTCTAGAGCGCAGGCTCAGTAGTTGTGGCACATGGGCTTAGTTGCTCCGCGGCATGTGGGATCCTCCTGGACCAGGGATCGAACCCGTGTCCCCTTCATTGGCAGGCGGATTCTTAACCACTGGGCCACCAGGGAAGTCCCTCACTGTTTTTTTTACTCATTTATTACTCATTCATTATTGCATCTACTAGTGGCTTCATTTGATGAAGTGGCTTGAGCTTGAGCATCATTTTCTTCCCCTATGAAGTAGGGGATGCCACCCCGCCCCCACCAGGGAAAACAGTGCTCAGAGATCCCCGGTACAGGATCCCCCAGGCTTCCTGGAAACCATCCCTGGGCAGGGTGCTGGGAGGCAGGGGAGGGCTGCAGCCGGCTCCCACCCTGCCCCCCATCACTGGGTGAGCCTCGGAAAGCCTTTTCCATCTTGGAGTGTCAGTCTCCCCATCTACAAAATGACTCCCCATTGTGTTCGGGGAGCCCCAGTCACTGAGCTGTGACTCCTCAGAAGGTCCCCAAACTCAGTCTCCTTCCCCCACCACCCCTGGGCTTTCCCAGGAGCTGCGCTGGTATTCCATCCAGCTTCTCTGCTTAAGATGAAACCTGAAGAATTGCTTTCACTGCTTAAGAAGGAGAAGAAAAAAAAAAAAACTTAAAAAGCAAATTCTAAAACCATCCAGTTGGATGACGGTGTCAGTTTAGGACTTACTGCTCAAGATCTGAGGCAGGGAGCGCTGATTTCTCAATGGTTTGAGGGCTTTTTATACCACACATGAGCTCAGAATCTTTGGAACCTTTGCAAGTACGGAGTGGCTTCCTGGTCCCCAAGTGGGGTAGACTGGGGCCTACCTCCGGGCCCCAGCCAGGAGGGAGGCCATTGATTAGTCATGTCTGCCGGGGTACAGAAAAGCAGCCAGGGATTGGTGATGTCTGCCAACGGTGCAGGAGCGGCTGGGTTTGTCACTGTAGTTGCAGATCTGAGATGTAGCCCCAAGACCCTTCCTGTCCCAGCCATCTTCCCCTGGCACCCTCTTCCCCTGGGGCCCAGCCCCCTGATGTCTCTTCTTGAGACCACATGCGCTGACACTCAGCATGGGTTGCCAGGCTGAGTGCCAACAGGGGTTGCGCCCCTGACCCGTTCTGGCCTTACAGGTGGGGTGACCCACTGGAGCCTGACGGGTTCCCGGGATGTGGACAAGGATGCGTTCCTGAGCTTCAGTGACGGGGTCTATCAGACAGGTACTGGCCACCCCACCTGCGGTGCCTGCTGTGGGCACTGGGTCCTGGGTCCCAGTGTCAAAAGGGCCCCAGCTGGCCTCTTCCGTTGCAGTGGTCTCGGCCGAGGTGGAAATGACGGCCTATGCCCTCCTGACCTACACCCTCCTGGGAGATGTGGCCACTGCCCTGCCTGTGGTGAAGTGGCTGTCCCAGCAGCGGAATGCCCTTGGGGGCTTCTCCTCCACTCAGGTGAGCCAGGAAGGGCCAAAAGAGGGGCTCGGGTCTGAGCGGGGTTACTGTGGCCCAGGCTTGGGACTCAAGAGCCAGGTAGGAAGCCACTGGCTGCTAAAAGTCTCAGGACGGCTCTTTGCCCGCAGCCTCTGGGGGCATGATGTCCAAAAGAGGGCAGGAGGATGGGGCCGAGGGACAGATGTGCCTGGCTCTGGGACAGGGACCCAGCCCCTGCCTCCGTGGAGATGCTCCCCAGCTGCCTGGGGCCCCCAGCCCTGTGGGTATCTACACCGGACACCCAATGCTGTCTGTTCCAGCCTCATGGGTCGCTGGTATCCAGAGAGGGTCCGTGGCACCCGCAGTGTGGGCCAGACCTCCTGCTCCTGGGGCTGACCTCAGCCTCCTGCTCTGTCCCTAGGACACCTGCGTGGCTCTGCAGGCCTTGGCAGAGTATGCCATATTGTCTTACGCGGGCGGCATCAACCTCACCGTCTCCCTGGCCTCCACCAACTTGGACTACCAGGAGACCTTCGAACTGCACAGGGCCAACCAGAAGCTTCTACAGATGGCGGCGGTGCGTGTTCCCGGGACCAGGGTTGGGGGGTGGGCAGCGATGGCAGCCCCTCCCTGCTGCCTGTCTGTCCATGTGTGTCTGTGGGGGAAACCACGGCATCTTCTCTCCCCAGATCCCCAGCCTCCCCACAGGGCTGTTTGTGAGCGCCAAGGGCGAAGGCTGCTGCCTGATGCAGGTGAGGCTGCGGGGAGAGGGGGCGCTTCCAGGGCACCCCTGGAGGGGCGGGCGGGAGGGAGCTCAGTGTTGGGCCAGGTTGAGTGGGGTGTGTGTGTGTGTGTGTGAGAGCCACCCCAGGGCAGCCTGTCAGCCCCCCGAAATGCCATCCACTCTGCCCAAGGCAGGACCCAAGGCAGATGGCAATGTGTCCCCTTGAGGATGGAGTCCCCCCAGAAACTCCATCTGATCCTCGTTCAGGTGGTCTCTGACCTTAAGCAGACCCCTCCCTTCACCACCCCCATGGTGGGACTTGTTATTCTCCCTGCCAAGGCCTGAATGGAGACGCCCAGCCTGGCACTCCCCACGACCCCTCAGTCACCAGGCTCAGGATTTAGTCACACTCTGGGTGGAGACAGGCTGGCCTCCTAGGCTCTGGCCAGCGGTCAGAGGGCAAGTCTGCCAGGAGACCCTCGCATTCTCAGCTTCTCCATCTGGAAAGTGGGAGCCCAGACAACACAGTGGATAGGAGAGGGAGCCTGAGAGGCAGACAGACCTGGGCTTGAAATGTGGGAAAATGGGATGATGGTCGTACCTACACCATCAGGGCGAAATGGAATGACCGTAGCGCCCAGAACTGTTGTTGATGTCACCATTGTCGTCGTTCTGGCTGTCCCCCGCCTTGCCCTGCCCTTGCCTCTCCCCTCCCCACTCCCCGTCCCCTCAGCCTCTGTCCTCCCACCCCCGCAGATCGACGTTACCTACAATGTGCCAGACCCGGTGGCCAAGCCATCCTTCCAGCTGCTCGTGAACCTCCAGGAGCCGGAGGCCGAGCGGCGGCCCCCTGCGCCTGCCTCCTCGGCTGACGATGACGACCCAGCAGCTGGCCAGCATCAGCAGGAGTACCCGGTGACCCTGGAGGTGTGCACCAGGTAAGGCCTCCTGCCCCGCTGGCTGGCACCGCCACCTGGACGGCGTTTTATATAGTGACGCTCTCGGCTAGGAACGCCTCGGGCATTCATCTGGGCCTGTACTACTTGTGGGAGCCCCGCAGACACTTCGCCGACTCGAGCCAAAGTTGTGGCTGGACCAGCCCTTGTGGTCCTTAGTCTGATCACAAGACACACCTCAGCAACACCCATCAGGGAACTTTGAAGAACAAGATTTCTTACTCACAGGTCCTGGAGGGTCCATGACCCTCCCGAGGGTCACACAGCGAGGTCACAGGTAGAGAGACAGAGAGAAGGCACGGATCTGAGGTTCTGCCTATATTGGGGTCCGAGGGGGGTTTGCCTACATTTTTGTGGATTCACTCTTTATTGGCGAATTTAAAATGTAAGAGCAGGAATTAGGGTGCTGGAAGGGGAAGGCAGGGTGACCCAAGTGGTCCGTCATCTAGGTTACCCAGGGCTTCCTGAAAGAGGGACCTTCGTGGGTGGGGGCAGCCTGATTCCTCTTCTGGTTGTTTTGCTAGTAGTTGTGTCATACAGCTGCCAGTGTCTTTATTCAAGATGGATGTCTTCGAAATGGATGCCTTTGCAATCAGAAGCTTACACTCCAAATGATTTTTGAAATGAAAGAAATGGAAGTGCTTCTGAATGGGTGCAGCCAACCCCAGGGACAGGTGGGGCTGGGTGGGATGGCTGTTTATGGCCCCTGTGTGACCCACCAGCCCCAGATGTGACCCTGGGACCAGGCCACAGAGGGTCCTCGGTGGTGGGTGCGTGCAGCTGCCCACAAAGGATGCTCATTACCATGGCAACGATGGGGGACCCCAAAGGTGGTTGGAAGCTATGGCACCTGAAGCCCATCAGAGCTGCCCAGACACCTTCTTTAACCTTGACCCTCAGCCCTCACATGTCCAAGGCCCCCATCTTAGGAAGTTCTGAAGAACAAGCCCAACTTGGTCCAGGCCCGGGAGCCCTGGCTGAGTGGCTTCCCAAGCCTCCAGCTGTGTTTCCTGCTCCACAGTGAGACGCAGGATGGTTCCACTAAGCAGGGCTGTGATCACCGTCTAATCAGGCGGGGGAGCGAGAAGCAGCTGGGCTGGCCCAACTGTCTGGCCCCGGCAGGCCTGCTGGGGCATCTCTGTTCCTCCCTCAGATGTGTTAAGAAAAAAACCCCACTGTGTGCCACCCGGATATAGCGTCTCTCAGGCCTCACCCCTGCAGGAAGCCTCCCCCTCCTGCCCCAGGAGCTGTGGCCACCCCGTCCCCTTGGGCCACAGTCTGCAGGTTCCTCTCTCAATGTCAGCCTCCCTGTCACCAGAACCCAGCACAGGGAGGGCCTGGCACATAGCAGGCCCCAGAGGCCATATTTACCCACCCCCCCATGTCATAGAAGGGGAAACTGAGGGCTGGCACTGGAGAGTGACCGGGTCTCCCCCAGTGGCCTGGACTCCCTCGGCCCCATGGAGCAGCTTCCCACACTGGGGGCACAGCATGGAGTTCAGGTCAAAACACAGCCCAGAGTCGATAGACCTGGGTCAGGCCCAGAACCCTCGGCAAGGCCTTTTCTTTATGGTCTCAGTGTCTTAGCTGTGAAATGGGCTGGCCAATGACCCAGCCGAGGGTGTTTGTGCAGATGGGCTGCCAGCCAGGCAGGCTTGGGGGTTGTGGGGACAGAGGGGTCCATGAATTCCACTGCGGGGCTTGAGTTCAAGGGCTTCTCTCTCTCTCCCCTCATCGGAAGGTGGCTGCATACAGGCTCCTCCAACATGGCGGTCCTGGAGGTGCCCCTGCTGTCAGGGTTCCGGGCGGATGTTGAGAGCCTGGAGCAGGTGAGGTAGCACTGGTGGGCAGGGCTCGGCTCAGGTCTCTGGCTGGTGGCCCTGACCAGGATGCAAATTCCCAGTCCGTCATAAAATGGGTTTTGGTTTTGGTTTTTGTCTTTCTGGGCAAAGTTGGTGTTTGGGGGCTGGCCATCTGCTGAGGGGCAGGTGGGGAGGGGTGGGAGCTTTCCCAGTAGGTGTCATTCAGTGGGCCACCTGTGCTGTTATCCATGTGGCAGAGGAAGGGTTCAACGAACCTGCCTGCGCTTTGGGGATGATCTGGGATACCAGGGAGAGATTTGCCACCATGCTCAACTTAGAGACCGGCCCCCTTTTGGGAGAGGGAGGGGAAGAGGGTCACAAAGTGGGCGGAGCAGCCTTACCTGAGGATGTCTGCAGTGTGGGGAGGGCCAGGAAAGTAGGGCCTGTCCTCGGGGAGGGGGTTTGAATGGTGCAGGTGAGGCAGGAGCAGGTGGCAGGGCTCTGTGGGCGCCTAGGGGGCCACAGGGAGGCCCGGCCTGGGACTGAGGCTCGCTCAGGGGAGACTGCAGGCAGGGAAGGGGAAGCAGGCACTCGGGACAGTGGTAACCAGCCTTGAATGCCCTCTCCTGGGTGCTGACCTCCACCCCCTGGCCTGGCCCATGGGGACTTGCTGGATGACGGTGGGCAAACTCCTCAGCCTCCGGGGCCTTGGTTCCTCATGGGTCCAGCCCACCTTGGGCCCTTGGAGATCGGGGAGGAAGAGAGCATTGGGGTCTGAAGGGCCAGGCAGACCCTGACCTCTGGCTTCCCTGCCAGCTGCTCCTCGACAAGCACGTGGCACTGAAGAGGTACGAGGTGGCTGGTCGCAGAGTGCTCTTCTACTTTGATGAGGTACTGCTGGCTCGGGGTGGTGGGTGGAGGCCTCCACGGCAGCCACATTGGCGAGGGCACAGCTGCCATGGGCCGGTGTGGTTCCTGCAATGATCTCATACCAAGAAGAAGAAACTGGGAGAGTCAACTCAGGCGGAGTTGGCATGGCTGCCTGCCCTGTGCCCTAGCCAGCTTGCTTTGGTGCAGAAAGTTGGGAGGGATATGGAATAGTACTCAGGCATCAAATGGAATGAAGCAGTGATGGTTCGAACCTCAAAAACATGCGGAGTGAAGAGACAGAAAGCACATTGGTGGTTGCCAGGAGTTGGGGAGATGGGGAGTGGAAATGGGGATAGGGTTTCCTTTTGAGGTGATGGAAGTATTCTGCAGATGGATAGTGGTTGCACAAGTTTGTGAATGTCCACACACACACACACACACGCACACGCACACACACACACACACACAGGGAGGGAGGGCACCTGCCATGGGGGGAGTGGGGGATGAAAGACCAGCTGAGATGTTTTTCCCAGGTGGGATGGAAGGACCCACAAAATTAAAATGGGATCACGTTTCTGTTTCACGCCTCCTGGGCATCCCGAAATCAGCCAGTTCTGGGCCCACATTTTGCGGCGTCACAGAGCACAGAGGCCGGAGCTCAGTCTCTGGCCCTAGTGGCCCCGGCCGAGCCTGAGCCCGCCCGCTGCCCCCGCAGATCCCCAGCGGGTGTTTGACGTGCGTGAGGTTCCGGGCGCTCCGCCAGCACGTCGTGGGCAGGACGTCGGCGCTGCCCATCTCCGTGTACGACTACTACGAGCCTGGTAGGTCCGCGCCCAACACCCACAACTCTAGCTCAGTCCCTCACCCTGTCATCCATCACTTGGTCACCCTTCTCCCCTGGTCCCGCAGCCTTCGAGGCCACGCGCTTCTACAACGTCAGCTCGCGCAGTCCCCTCGCCCGGGAGCTGTGCGCGGGGCCTGCGTGCAACGAGGTGGAGCGTGCCTTGGCCCAGGGCCCCGGTAAGTGCGCGGGGCCATTGCCCCTTCCAACAACCCGCCACCCCGACCCCACCCGTGGCAGAGGAGGGTACAGCATGGTAAAGGCAGGAGGACCCGGCACGGTCAAGGGCGCGCTGCCTGAGTGGAGGGGCTTGGGGTTGAGCAGAGTGCGCAGGCAGTGAGAAGTAGGCGGGGCTTAGCGGGGCGGGGGGGGTGGGCAGTGGGGAGGGGCGGGGCCTAGCAGGTGTAGAAGCGGGCAGCCCAAAGGAGAGCCCTTGCCTCCCCTTCCGCACAAGCCAAAGGGTGTCGGGACCCAGCCGGGAGCCGCAATCGGCCACAGCGAAGGACGGGCTAGGGGTCCCTCGGGACCTTTTTCTTTATTTTCCAAACTTCTTGAAATGAGTTTAGATTGCTTTTAACTTAAAAGTTTTCTTTTTCTTATTTATTTATTAACATCTTTATTGGAATATAATTGCTTTACAATGGTGTGTTAGTTTCTGCTATATAATAAAGTGAATTAGCTGTACGTATACATATATCCCCATATCTCCTCCGTCTTGCGTCTGCCTCCCACCCTCCCTATCCCACCCCTCTAGGTGGTCACAAAGCACTGAGCTGATCTCCCTGTGCTGTGCGACTGCTTCCCACTAGCTATCTGTTTTACTTTTGGTAGTGTATATATGTCCATGCCACTCTCTCACTTCATCCCAGCTTACCCTTCCCCCTCCCCATATCCTCAAGTCCATTCTCTACATCTGTGTCTTTATTACTGTCCTGCCCCTAGGTTCTTCAGAATCAATTTGGTTTTTTTCCTTAGATTCCATATATATGTGTTAGCATACGGTATTTGTTTGTTTTTCTCCTTCTGACTTACTTCACTCTGTATGACAGACTCCAGGTCCATCCACCTCACTACAAATAACTCAATTTCTTTTCTTTTTATGGCTGAGTAATATTCCATTGTATATATGTGCCACACCTTTACAATGGTGTGTTAGTTTCTGCTATATAATAAAGTGAATTAGCTGTACGTATACATATATCCCCATATCTCCTCCGTCTTGCGTCTGCCTCCCACCCTCCCTATCCCACCCCTCTAGGTGGTCACAAAGCACTGAGCTGATCTCCCTGTGCTGTGCGACTGCTTCCCACTAGCTATCTGTTTTACTTTTGGTAGTGTATATATGTCCATGCCACTCTCTCACTTCATCCCAGCTTACCCTTCCCCCTCCCCATATCCTCAAGTCCATTCTCTACATCTGTGTCTTTATTACTGTCCTGCCCCTAGGTTCTTCAGAATCAATTTGGTTTTTTTCCTTAGATTCCATATATATGTGTTAGCATACGGTATTTGTTTGTTTTTCTCCTTCTGACTTACTTCACTCTGTATGACAGACTCCAGGTCCATCCACCTCACTACAAATAACTCAATTTCTTTTCTTTTTATGGCTGAGTAATATTCCATTGTATATATGTGCCACACCTTCTTTATTCATTCACCTGTCGATGGACACTTAGGCTGCTTCCATGTCCTGGCTAGTGTAAGCAGAGCTGCAATGAACATAAAAGTTTTCTTTTTAAATTTTATTTTGGTAAACACTAGGCAAATACTTATGTGAAATTCTACCAGATCGGGGCTCAGGGCTTCCTAGGAGCTGTCTCCACGCTGTGGAGTGTGGTCCGGGCCCCAGGGACTTCTCCCCCACCCCAGGCCCACGTGGAGGCGGGGATCAAGTTGGGGGGTGGAGTTCCCGGGGCCCTGCCCATTTCGCCTCGCCCGCCAGGCTGGTCCCCCGGCGAGGGAGGTCCCGCGGCCATCCCGGAGGAGGGGACGAAGATCACGCGCTGCGGCTGCGCACGCGACTGCACCACCAGCGGGGACCCGGTATGTGGCTCCGACGGCGTCGTCTACGCCAGCACCTGCCACCTCCAGGAGGCTGCCTGCCGCGGACGCGTGAGACTGGAACCTGCGCCCCCCGGCCACTGTGCCCTCGGTGAGGATTCACCCACGCCCCGCCTCGGGGACCCCACCTTGTCCCGGAACGTATCGCTCCATCTTCTCCTCTTTGCGTCTGGGTCCCTTTGCATCTCCTCAGTCTTGGTCAGTCTCTCCCCAGCCCCACCCCAACTTTGTGCTTTTCTGCGTCTCCTCATCTGATTTCTGTGTCCGCTTCCCCACCTTGTGACCTCACCTCCTATCTGTCGCTCTGGGCCACAGATCTCCTCCCCTCAGGCCCCCTGGGCTGTTGGTCATCCAGATCCTGTCCCTCCAGTGCCTTCCCTACCGACTCAGTCCTCCTTCCTTCCAGAGCAGCCGACACCAGCATCTGCTTTGTACAGCTACGACTATGACCTGGGTCCCCTGGACGCTGGGCACGTGGCAGCCGGCCATGAGGTGGTGGACTTGGATGGGGAAGCAGAGGACAGGTGAGAGCTGGGCCCGCCGCCAACCTCCCTCCACTGGCCCTGGAACCTGGCAGGGAGTGGGAGTGACTGATGGAGAGGTCAGCCTGCTGTAGGGTTTCAGGGGATGAGGTGGGGGATCCGTTCTCCCTTGACCCCCATCCACCCAGCACACATAGAAGAGCAGCCTGTATGTGTAGGGTGAGCTTAGCAAACCCTCCCAAGGACTGGACCCCAGAACAGACCTGTCCCTGAGACCCACTGGGCCTGGGACCCCCGTTAAAGAAGAAGTTATTCATGACGCAAGGAATATATTTTTCAAGGGGGAGCACTATGGAATCTTGCAGTGAGGATAGAGATTGTAACCAACTCCTAATAATAAAAAAAGAAAAAGTAGGAATTTATAGCCAAGGAGTAGGGGGTGGCAGTCAGTGGATGGAAAGTTACTAGGAGGCAACATCAGGGGTGAAGGGGGGATATTCTAGCTAAACCGACTGCACCTGATTGTTGCTGAAGGCAGGCCAGGGTGATGAGATATTACAGGAGGCGGGGGGTGGATGGTGGAGGATGAGGAACCCAATCAGATATCAAGGGTGATCAGTACGGAGGAGGGGGGTTTCTGGCTAAACTGACATATTAGCACATTCTTGCTACAGTTGGGCAGTGAGTGCTGAGATGAACATGGAAGCCTAGAATTTGAGACCGAGGTGAAAAAGAGCTCAGAGGAGCCCGAGTGGAGTTTGGTTAGGTAGAGAATCTTTGTCCCTCCTGAAGGAAGGGTGGAGGAAATGGTCAGGAGACAAGAGACCCCTGTGGGGTGAGGCTGGGAAGGGGCTGCTGGGCAGACTTCCTGGACGAGGCAAATCTTTTGGGTTGAGCAAACTCAACTCAAGAGGTTTAAACAACAGGTTGATCTATCAGCTCAGGTAAGTGCCAGGCCCTGGAGGCTGGCTGCACTGGCAGGCCTCAGAGCCCTGCCTTCCTGGGTGGCAAGGGTCTCTCCACCCCATGCTGGTGGCAAAGGCTGGTTTACCTCCCCACTCAGCAAACCCAGTAGGAAAACTTTTCCACCAGCACCAACCAAAGTCCCAGAGATTTAGGGGTGCGTCATCTTGCACCGGGCACTGGGTTTAGTTCACATGCATATAATATAATTATTGATAGGGCTGGGTTTAGGCTCACTGTTGCACTAATTTTGTTTTGCCCCCCCGTGTTTCTCCTTCCACGCCCTCTTTTGAATATCTTTTAGAATTCCATTTTGATTCAGTTATTGTTTTAGCATTACTTTTTTATTGGTAACTCTGGGGATAAGACTATTCATCTTTAAATTTTTCACAGTCTACTTGGTGGGAGTATTGTAACCACTTTCAGCAAAATGTAGCAACTTTGAAGCCATTTCTGTCCATGTGTTGTCCCCTCCCATCTCTCGTGCTATAATTATCATATGTATAACTTTAAAGTCACCCAAGTGTTGCCCACCCTGTCCAGTGTCTTCTGAGAGAGGTCTGCTTTTGTTTTCCTTTTGGAGGGGAAGATTTTTATCAAACTTCTAAATTTGAGATACCATAGGTTCACATGCAGTTGGAAGAAATAACAGAGAGATCTTAGGTGCCCTTCATCCAGTTCCCCCCAGTGGTAACATCTCCCAGAACTCGATTTACAGTGTAACACCAGGAAATTGACATCAATACAATCTACCCGTCTTACTCGTATTTCGCCACTTTTATATGCACTCATTTGCAATTGAGTCTGCAATTTTCCCCCACGTGTAGATTTGTGTAATCATGACCACAGTCAAGATACAGGATAGCCCATCACCTCAAGGATCCCTTTAGCTGCAGGTTTATAGCCACACCCACCTCGATTTCCGCCCCGCACCCCCCCGCTCCACCAACCATTCATCTGTTCTCCCGCTCTATACTTTTGCCATTTCAGGGATGCTTTGTAAACAGAATTGTGGGGTACGTAACCTTTTGAGATCGGCTTTTTCTCACTCAACAGAGTTCCCTTGCTGTCCATCCATGGTGTTGTATCAGTAGTTCCTCCCTTTTCGTAGCTGATTCAGTTCCACAGAGTCTTCTATTTGGTCAGTGGTCCCTTGCACGCTGCGCTCATTCTTACCAGAAGTGAAGGCCCCATCCCTTCACTGTGGCCTGGTGGGGATGGGCAGGGTCCTGAGGGGCCCTGCTGGACCACGTCCCCCCCAACCCCGGCTCCAGGTGGGGCGCTCGTGTCTCAGTGGGCAGAGGCAGCCAGGCGGAGCCACTTGGAGGCGGGTTTAGGGAATGGTCCGCAGTCCCGCCCCCCGCCAGGCCTGGCAGCCCACAGGCATTTTTCGGCTTCTCTCCCCATCAGTCAGAGTGGCTTCTCTTCCTAAAGCTCCGAGCAGGAAGACGTGATCTGGCTGTGATTTCGCCCCACCGGAAGAGGGTCGTTGACAGGAGACTTGACTGTCTGGGGGCTGCTGGACCCTGCCCAGGTGACCCCTGCTTCCAAACAAACCTGATAAACGGACCAGAAGAGACGATGGTGGGCCTCCTGGAGGCCCAGCCCCACCTCAACAGGAAGGATGGTCAGCAAGGTGGCTGGAGGTGCCCCTCTCCCCGCCAGCTGCAGCTGGAGCACCAGTCACCCCACACTACAGCCTTGGGCTGAGTGGCCAGAGCAGCTCCCACAGCCTGACGTTCTGCTCCCCGGAGGAGGGACATTTCTGGGAAGGACTCATAGCCAAAGACCTGTTTCCGAGGGGGCATGACTCTGGCCAAATCAAGGACGTAGCGTCAGCAACTTAGAAACGAAACAGGCTGCTTTTCTGCAGAATGACTGCCTGGGCTGCTGAACCCCCGGACCCAAACCCCAAATTGTCCCAGAACTGTCACAGTCCCTGCACCCGTGCGTCACCCCAGGGGTCCCTGAATGTTTGGCCTCTACAGCACCAGGCTCTGCAGAGAAAGTCCTGGGCTCCAGACAGATGCACCTTCATCTGCCCACTTCCTGACCTCGACCTCTGAAGCCCTGATCTTCCAATGCCCCGCCTGGAAGATTGTCCCCCTCCTAGCAGCCTGGGAGGGTGTCCCAGCTCTGGACCTACCGAAGCCGTATGCTCAGACCTGCCTCCCGGCTCTCCGTTCCCCCTCCTGCATTCTCCTGTCTTCCGCCTCCACGGTGGTAATTTATTTCAGCCAACACTGCTCATCTCTGGACAGCACGGAGACCCTGAGGGGGCTGCCCAGCCTGTGGGTCCCCGTCGTGCAGCACCGGCCACTTTCCACGCCCCTGACCCCTGCCATCCTGCAAGGTTACGGTGCCCTTGCCGAGGCCCTGTTGCCACTTGCCATAGAGGCTGCTGGTGTAATAAAAGCTCATTTCCCTAGAGTCCCTGACAGACTTGGGCCTCCTGCGGGCAGGGGAGGCTGAGAGGCAGCTGTAAGGGCTGGAGCCCAGCTCCCTTCTGGCCCCTCACCTCCATTCCTTCATCTACAGCCCAGCCTTTCAGAGCAGGGTGGGGAGGAGGCTCTGGAACACTTGCATCCCAGGGTAATCATAGATTCCCATGCACTTGTAAGAAATCAGACCAATACAGAGAGGTCCTGGCTACCCTTTACCCAGCCTCCCCCAGTGGTAACATCTTGGAAGACTCTAGCACACCATCACACCAGGCTATTGACATGGTATTCTTCGTTGACTTTATTCACACAGCCCCAGGTTCACTTTTACGTGGGCGAGCGAGTGCGCGCACGCTCGTGTGTGTGTGTGTGTGTGTCCGTCCTGGGGCTCCGGCTCACTCTTCCCCAGACCAGAGACATAGGAACTTGATGGGGAGCCCAGGAATGGCACCCATTCCCCTCTGCCTCTGGAGAGGCTTGTGTACTCCCACAGCTGATGCCTTGGTGGCTCCTGACACTGTGCCCTGTGCTGCCTGCTGGGGTGGGGAGCGGCAGGGTGTGTGTGTATGTGTGTCTGGGGCTATGGCTGCCCTTCCCCATGTGGTGCCCCCCCGACTTGAGTCAAAGCAGCCTTCAGCTGGCTGGGGGTGGGTTCTGCAAAGCTGCAGCCCCCTGACCCTGGGTGTACACCGTAAATCCTTGCGTTGCTCCACCCACCCAGTCCATGGGGGAGTTACCTGAGAAGAGGAATCAGACCATGGGAAAGCAGGAGGAGGTGATGTCTTGCAGCCAGGGTGACAGTAGGAGGCTGAGCCCTGTGGCTCCCAGTGATGGGTTGCACCAGGCTTTGGGGAGCAGAGTAGAGGTCTCCACCGCTCAGGAGATGCCCCAGAACACTAAGGCCCATCCTGGGAACGGGGACCGTCAACGGGGCTCCCAGCCGCCTTGGCCACAAGTGGGTAGGGGGCCCGAGCCTCCTCCTGGCTGGGGTCCTGCAGCGGGTCCAAGGCAGCATCAGCTTCGCCTTGTCCACACCTTGGACACGGACACAGGCGAGGTGGCCGGGCCTGGGAACCTGCATTCAACGCTTGTCTTAGTTTCCTGGGACTGCCGTAACCAAGTACCACGTACCGGGCGGCTTGAAGCAACAGAAATTTATTCTCTGACAGTTCTGGAGGGCCAGAAGTCTGAGATAAAGGTGTGGGCAGGGTTGGCTCCTTCTGGGGGCTCTGAGGGAGTGTCTGTCCCAGGCTGGTCTCCTGGCTTCTTCTGGTGGCCGCCAGCAGTCTGTGGCATCCCTTGGCTTGTGGCCATATCACCCATCTCTGCCTCCGTGGTCACATGGCCTTCCCTGTGTCTCTCTGTGTCCTCTTCTTATAAGGACACCAGTCACGTCGGATTTAGGGCCCACCCTACTCTAGCGTGACCTCACCCTAACTAATGACACCTGCAAAGACCTTATTTCCAAATAAGCTCACTTTCGGAGGTTCTCGGTGGACATGAATTGGGAGGGGACCCTATTCAACCCAGGGCAACCCCCTTCCTGTTTGTCCGGCCTGTGGAGGGGCTGTCACACAAACGAGGAGGACCGGGTGCCGGTCACCGGGATGCATCCCTCCCTGGAAGCTGTTGCAGTACCAGGCACCCGGCGAAGCATCGCTTCCTGCACCTTGCTCCTGAACTCGGCCGACACGTAGTAGTAGATGAAGGGGTCTACACAGCTGTTGAGGGTGCTGAGCGCCAGGCTGGGCAGGTAGGCGGCGTACAGGTCGCCCCAGGCATCAGGGTCCGGGTTTGAGTAGTGCAGGAGCAGCAGCACGTTGCTGGGCGCAAAGAGGGCCACGGCCGAGGTCAGCACCAGTGCGGTCAGCCTCAGCGCGTGGCCGTAACGCCGGCCGCCGGCCGCCAGCGTGCGCAGGGTGGCCCCGTAACTCAGCAGCATGGCCAGCAGCGGCAGGAAGCAGCCGAGCACCCCCAGGCAGATGAAGGCGGGCCGCCAGTAGGAGGCCTGGGCACCGACGGGCAGCACGTCGTGGCAGAGCACGTGGTCCGAACGCGACAGCCGGAAGGTCTGCTGCTGCAGTGCCAGGGGCAGCGCCAGGGCGACCGCCACCAGCCAGGCCACGACACAGAGCCCGATGGCCAGGCGCTGGCCTCGCAGGGTGCGGGCCCGCAGAGGGTGCACCACGGCCAGGTAGCGATCCAGGCTGATGGCGGCCAGTAGCAGCACGGAGCCGTACATGTGGCCATAGAGCGCGGCCGTGTCCAGGCGGCAGGCGGCCTCGCCGAAGGGCCAGCGCTGGCCCCGCAGGTGGTAGGTGACGCGTGGCGGCAGCGCCAGGGCCAGCAGCAGGTCAGCTGCCGCCAAGTTCATCAGCAGCACCGTGGAGGGCAGTCGTGGCACCCGCGTGGCCAGCACCCACAGCGCCAGGCCATTGGCGGGCAGCCCCACTGCCAGGGCCAGCCCGTAGAGTGCGGGCACCAGTCTCGTGGGCACCCAGCCTAGCAGCAGTGCCCGAGAGCTGCCCGGGACCTCCAGAGTGTTGCTGTCATTGGCACAGGGCTGGCCAGGGAAGCTGCGTAGGTGGGGCCCCAGTGTGCTATCTGGGGGAGAGAGGCCTGGAGGGAAAGGGGATAGAAGCGCTGAGAGGCCAGGAGTCACCCCCCCACCCCTAGCCCCTCATCTGGTTCCCTGGCTGGATGGCGAGGCCCCTGAGAAACTGTAGACCTAGCCCCAGCTCTCAGGAGCCCCTGGGCTGGTGGGACAGAGCTGGACATGGAAACCCCCAGCCCTGTGGACTCAGGGCTGGGCTGGAGAAGCCCCACCCCCGTTCCCTGTCTCCACTTCACCGGCTCTGGGCACCCTCCCAGTCCCAAGGCAGGGCCCAAGGTCACTCACCATCACCTCTCTCCGTGCTGCCCCCATCATCGTCGTAGATAATGGGGGTCTGGGTGTCATCCAGGCTGAACCCCAGCGCTAGGGGCCACAGCATCAGGAGAGCCCACATGTTGCCGGTGCTGTGTGCCGGCTGCTCTAGGCTGTGGCCGGCTGACCTCAGGCTTCCTGCCGGGCTGGACACCCCCCCCGCCCCCAGCTTCCTGAGTGCCCGTGGAGGAGGGGACAGGGTCGGGTGAGATAAACCAGTCCCTGCCTCCATGAGCCCATGGGAGGCCCAAAGCCTGGCCTGAGGAGGCCTGGCAGCTGGGGTTACTTGGGGTCTAGGTGCTGGGCCAGTAAGATGGGAGAGGATGTGCCAGGCTGCAGCCCCCGTCCAGCCTAGGAAGCCTCTGTAGGCCAAGTGGACACAGCTTGCTGGCCGATCACATCTTGGCCCCATCCTCATGACAGCCCAGCCCTCTGTGCCACGCTCCCCTCCCTCCATCAGGAACTCTTGGCCCTTCCTGAAGCCCCCTCCTCCCAAACCCCACCCCCGGCTCTGGCAGGCAGGACCCCAAGTCAGAGGCCAGAACAGGTGAGCGGACCCCTCCAGATGCCCCTGGCCCGCTGTGGAGGTTACCCTGTCGTATGCAGCCTCAGCCACACCCCAGCACAGGTCCCCCGGCAGGCACAGGGCAGAGAGGGGCAGGCCTCGGTCCTTAGCCAGAACCCCCGATGCTGACCATGTGCTGTCCTGGGGGTCTTAGGGGAGCGTGGCTGCAGCCCCCTCTGGGGGGTGCCCATTTCCAGTTCTCAAAGCCGCTTCTGCTCTGGTCCTGACCCCAATCTCAGCCTGGGGTCCCAGGTGTGACCAGGGGCCACAGCCATACATGAGCCAGAGGGAGGTAGCCCAGCCAGCCCAGAGAGCCCCCTGAACCACCTTCCCTTGGGGTCCTCACCCCTCAGACCTCTCCACGTCCCACCCAGAGGGGAGGGTACTTCTCCCTCCTGAATACGATGCCCTCTCCAGACCTCAGAGCAGCTACACCATCCTACACTGGGGGAGCCCTGCACTGGGGGTTCTCGGTCTCTGTGAGGTCAGGGCTGGGCCGCAGTGGTGGGGGCAATGTCTGGGAGCAGGTGGACCCCAAGGGGGCAGTGGGGGTCAGGGAAGAAGAAATGAACTAGGGGTGGGAGAGGGGGTCGGATGCAGCCATGTCCTGGTATGGCGAACCCTAATCTAGCCACACACTCGGGGACATGGGAACCAGCCAGGAAATGACCGAGCAGTCCTGGACAGAGTCAGTGCAGCCAGAGGCCGAGATACCAAGGTCCCTGCCCCCCAGTCCCAGGGTTGGTCGGCGGGGATCGAGGCCTGGAGAGCTCCAGTCAGGGCAGGGGTCTCAGCCAGGAACCTCTCCCTCATTTCTGAGCAGTTTCCACCAGCACCAATGACAAATTCATCCCACACCTACGCCTCACAGCACACGTGACCAGTGATGATGATGACGGCCTCAGCGCACAGGAACACAGGGATGGGGACCTCCTGCTGCCCTCCGGGAGAGAGCAGGGAACCTGCTCAGGGGAAGCTGGGCCCGGCAGCTCTTCCCTGCCAGGGACAGGGCGGATTGGAGCCTGAGGAGGGTGGTTTGACTCAGGAATTCCGTGTCTAGGATTTTATGGCGCGTCTGTACAGGGAGATGCTCAGGAAGACGTCTGTATGGGGAAATTTCCGGCAGCGGAGTAGGGGGCCATAAACAACCCCCCCTCACCCCTGCCGCCATGGAAACAGCTGTGGAGGTGCAGGGCCGCTGTTTCCAGTCGGATGACAAGCCACGTGAATACCTCCTGCGGGACACTGGGGGCAGCTGCCTTCGGGGAGAGGGACTTGGGCACCTACTCTTCTCTGTGAGCTTTTTTTGTGCTATTGGAATTTTCTGTGCCGTGCGTCACTTTCCATAAAAACTCCTGTTTCAAAAAAGGCATAATAGTAGCTTTAAAAGGAAGGAAATTCTGACACAGGCTACAATAAGGGTGAACCTTGAAGACACTGTGCTGAGTGAAATAAGCCAGTCACCAAAGGACAAATACTGTATGATTCCACTTATATGAAGTCCCTGGAGTGGCCAAATGCACAGAGACTGAAAGAAGCAGAAGGGTGGTTGCCAGGGGCTAGGGGTGTGGGGAATGGGGAGTTAGTGTTTAGTTGAGGATAGAGTTTCAGTTTGGGAAGATGAACAGAGTCTGGAGATGGATGGTGGGCATGGTTATACAACCACGTGGATGTACTTTTTATTTATTTACTCATTTACTTATGGCTGTGCTGCAAGGCTTGCACCATCCCAGTTCCCCAACCAGGGATCGAACCCGCGCCGCCGGAAGTGAAAGCGCCGAGTCCTAACCACTGGACCGCCAGGGAATTCCCAACGTGGGTGTACGTTATGCCACTGAACTGTACACTTAAAATGGTCAGCGTGGTAAATTGTGTTACGTGTATCTTACCACAATTTAAATAAGTGAAAAAAATGGCAAACAGACCTAAGCCAGTGGCTAGTCCTGGGATTCCTCACCCTCCAGCCCCATCTGGACCCTCCAAGCCCCCTCCCCCAAGCCTGTCCTCCCTGGCTGCCCCTCCCTGCCTCACCGTCTCCAGTGGAAGTTGGAGGTCACTGATGACTCAGCCCCTCAAGTCCTTCCGAGGCAATGTTTCTCGGGGTGGCCCTCTTTGTGGAAATTGTGTTTTCTTTATGCTGTACTTTGAAGCCAGATGGGCACCTGCAAATGTGCTCGGATCTCCCCTCATTCCCGGGCTGGGCCTCGGCCTGCGGCCAGGGACATTTACCCTCGGACCGGAACGAGAGGTGGGTGCTGTGGCCCCCGCAACTTGCCGGGCACCAAGATTTGAGGTACACAGAGGCCCTATGCTTCATCCCTGGAACCCCAAATCTGAGTCTGCTCACCTGTCCTGTGGGCTGGAGCTCCCGCATACGGGGCTGCATGGAGAAGGTTCTGGAGAGCCTCCGGCAGGGCTGGAGCTATTGCATGCTCATCACCCCCCATCCCTGCAGGCTCTTTCTGGGCACGTTGCACTCCCCCGCCCCGTCCCACCCCTACCAGTTCTACACCGCCTCCCCCCGCCCCCCCGCCCCGCCACGGACCTCCTGAGACTGATTTTAGGTCAACTTGCTTTTTAGAACAATCAGCCTCATTCTCAGCCAGGACATCAGGTGCATTGCGCTAGTTCTATTTTGCAAAGAGCCAGCAAGGCAAACACCTCACTAGGAACAGAGTAAATGTTCTACCTGAGCCCCCCACCTCCACTGCTGCCCCAAGCACCACAGGCAACCCCCTCCACCATGCTAGGGAGGGGGAGGGCAGCCCACCTGGTCCTGCAGCTCCGCACCACTTGAAGGAGGCCGGAAGGGGAGCTGCAGGGCGGTTAGGATGAGGGCTGCTTTATTAGCAGCCATAGGTAGGTGCAGGGCCCAGGTCCTCATCCGCATTTGCCGAGCTCCCTCTGCCACGTGGAGCTGCTGTCTTTCAGGCCGGCGGAGACCCTCCCTCCTGTCTCTTGTCCAGGAACCTCATCCCAGTCACAGGCACTGCCCACTCGAGGGCAGGGACTCTTCTGGGAGGTGTCCACTAGGGCTGGAATCCTGGGGCCAACAGTTCTGCCCGCCACAGAGGTCCCTGGGGACTGCTCTTGTCTGCTCTCCCGGGACCGGGTGTCCTTCCTGGGAGCTGCAGCAGCCACCATCTGCCTCCCAGGCCTCCCTTCCCAGGGCTTCCAACAAAAGCCAGTCTGGGAGCACAGAGCGGGCCCTGGCCATTCCCGGATGTGAGTTTGCGGCAGGAGAAATCTAGGGCAGCACCAAGCCTCGGTCACAAACTCTCCAGGAGCTCTGACCCTCTGGGGAGTTGTGCACTGCCAGGGGCGTGTGGGGAGGTCCCTGGGAGGCAGCTGTGGTCCCCTGGGAAGGTTGGGGACAACTCTTGGGAGAGGACTTGCCAGGTGGGCAGGGTGGGCTGGGCAGAAGGCAGGGCCAATGGAGCTCAGGGACCCAATGGGTGAGGCCTGCAAAAGCCTCACGGGGGTGGGGGCAGCTAAGAGGACCCTAAGCAGAGCTGAGGGCTCCCTCTTACCTGGAGGCAGGTGTGGGGCTGGTAGGAGGGGGTCCTGGAGATGTTCAGGGGACCCAGTGATGGTGAAGACACAGGAGGTGAGGAAAGGAGGGGGCAGGGGGGCAGCTGGGAGGGGGGACCAGAGAGCACGGAGGGTGGTTTTGTAGGGCTGGAGGAGGGAGAGACCCCGCATCCCCCGCCATCTGTGGACTTCTGGACCTGGTGTCAGAAGCGGGTGGGCAGGCACAGAAAGCTCACAGCAAACGCTGCAGTCTTCAAATTATGTTTTGCATGTGCAACACTGGAAGGAAACACTTCTCATTTCCAGCAAATACGAAAACTGAGCTGGGAATGAACACACCCAAGTCCCCTGCATACGAACCTTCAAATTGTGAACGTGCGTTCCATCAGCGTCGGGCGTGAGTGAAACTGCAGCTTGCCCTCCGTCTCCTCTTGCTGACGATCCTTCAGCTCTACCATCTCCCACCTCCTCCCCCTCCTCCAGTCAGTAACTCTTCTTGCCTGTTCCCGCTGACGATCCTTCAGCTCTGCCATCTCCCACCCCCTCTCCCTCCTGCAGTCAGTCACTCTTCTCGCCTGTTCACTTGATGCCAGCCCTGTATGCCAGCTGTTGTGCTGTACTACTGTCCTTTTCAAGGGACTGTACTGTAAGATTCAAAATGTTTTATTTTTTGTTTTTTATGTATTATTTGTGTGAAAAGTATTATAAACCTATTACAGTACAGTACCATATAGCCGATGGTGTTAGTTGGGTACCTAGGCTAACTTCGTTGGAACAAATGGGACTTGCGAATGCGCTCTCGGAACAGAACTTGCTTGTATGTAGGGGACTTACTGTATTCTAGAAAACACTCTGGAGGCGGGGCCATGCCCCGGGGGAAACAGGACCCTGTTGCGCAGCCACAGGGAAGCCACGGGTGGGGGGGCCCACATGGGGTTTGAGAACTCCCGGGGTGCCTGTGCAGACACTCCCTGCGGTCAGGCCAACTCCCCTGGCAGTGAGAGGTCACCCCCAGATTTACTCACAGGAAATGACTGATTGAACCTCACAGCTTTAGATCAATATTTAATTTTTAACTTTAATGTGCAAATAAATAGAAAAGGAGAACTACATTCAAAACAGCTGCAAAGGAAGTACAAGCCCCAGAACAGAAATTCTTCAAAAACAGAAGAGATGCTCCCTAGAAGCATGCAGGGTGGGGGGCTTGGTGGGGTATGGCCCGCACCCCAGGCCCAGGCAGAGGCACAGGAGGGGCTACGGGCTCCCGAGGAGGATGGCTGCCGGGAGGGTCTGGTTCAGGAATTCTGATAAGTTTCCTTCTTATAAAACAAGGATGCGTACAAAGTGCATGGATTACACGTGAGAAAACACGGGTGAGGAGACACCCAGGTGAGACAGGTTGGCCTTGGAATTGCCCAGGCCTGGAGTCACAGGCTTTGCAAACCTCGAGTTCCACAGGTAAACTTCTAGAAACACGTCTCCAATTCCCGGAGCCTTGGGTTTGGCACAGCTCAGCTGCAGGAAGGCAAGGGCTGCGGCTGGCAGAGGCAGCTGCACGGGGGTTCTTCCAGGCCCACGGGTCAGTGGAGCCCACTCGCTGATGGTGTCAGGGGCCTGGCCAGAGCTTCTCATGGTGCAGGAAGTTCAAAAAGCTGGTTCCTAGCCCGAACTGCTTGGCATTCTTGGCACAGAAGCTTTTGCCCCTCACACCGTACCCACCCCGGGTGGTGGCTGCTGGAATGGAGGCGTTGGGGCGGGTATGCGGAAGTCCACGAAGAGGGCTGTCACCCCCAGAGAGGCCGTGGGACTTGGCCGTTGTAGAACTTACAACCACTAAGAGAGCATAAAGGAATAAATATGTGTGTGCATATATATACTTCTAGAATGTCCATCTTAGGTACACAACCGCACCCCAGGGCCCTCCCAGGGTGGGACCACTCGAGCTCAGCGGGTGCGGCAGGTCAGGCCCCCTCCCCTCACGTGCCCGGAGTCCAGCTGTCGGATCAACATGGGGCTTGAGTCTCTTTTTTTCCAGAGCAGGGTCTTCTGGGCAGTTCTGGTGCCGCCTGCCCACTCTATGTCTGGATGTCAAAGCAGGATCCCAAGAGTCTGGCTGAAAGGGCTCTTCGCACTTTCGAAGTGACTTGAGGACCCCAGGCAGGCACCCGCTGGGCCAAGCCGATGCCCAAACTGTCGGATGCAGGTTGTCGCCCAGCTTGGGAAATGTTTCTAGAAGCCTGGGAAGGACGTGCTTTTCAAGCAGGTCCACCTGGGCCCGACTCCTCCGATGTCAGGGACCCTCAAACGCTGACCCCTCCTGAATGTGAGCCCTCGCGCGGCTCTTCACCCACTTTCACCATACGCGGAAAAGGACCAGCGGTGCCCAAGCCCGGGGATTTGGCATGTGTGACGGGAGTAGCCCGGCAGGCATGTGAATGCACTCACTTGTGCCTTGACCGGTGCACTGCTCCTCCCACTTCCAGTGGGGACTAAGCCCCTAGAGTTCAAGTGCGGGGAGTGGTTTACGTCTGGCACGGGATGGGCCCAAAGGAAGCGGGGAAGCCAGGAGGGATGGCAGCGTGGGGCCGAGAGCCGACACAACCCGCCCTTCTCTGGAGCTCACAGCCCATAGCAGCAGCAAGGCTGGGGGACGCTCTGCTCCCCTCACACTGTTCATGAAAACGCCCGATGGACACGTACGCCGAGGAAGCAACTGCGCTAAGTGCGAGTCGTGGTGCCCGTGTGGGAGCGTCAGGGCGAGGCCGGGCGGCGGCTGTACTGCACTCGGTAGCGGGTCACCGGCAGCCCGTGCACGTGAGCCGTCTCGCAAAGCGTCTTGCAGGGCACCATGTCCTCGTCCTCCTCGCCCATCAGCCAGTCCTGCACCAGGCTGGCTGCCTCCACCGGCACGTTGTCCTCCAGCCAGCGGCTGTGCCACTCCTCGAAGTGCTGGTGGTGGCGCAGCAGGACCAGGGGCTGCACCTGCAGGGGGCGGGGGAGAGAAGAATCAGGATGGCCCAGGCACCCCAGACAGCTGTGGGCTGGCCCCCAGGTTTCCGGGACGTGGGCAGGGAGGGGCACCTGCTTGGCCCGGCCGAGTGTCCCGCGGCGGTACATGTAGTCCTCGGAGTTCACGATGAACATCATCTTGTGGGTGCTGAGTTTGAAGCGGCAGTCCACGTTGCAGGCGCTCTCCACCCCGACCAGCCGCTTCCAGGAGCTCTTGGCCTCGCCCCGCAGCGCGCGCACCTGCTCACACTGCCACCTACGGAACTTCTTGAGGTTCCTGGGGGCAAGGAGGATTTGCAGACTAGAAGGTCCTTGTGGCCCAGAAACACTGGGAAGATGTCTGACCTCCCAGGGTTGGAGAAACGCAATCTGAAGCAATGAAAACTGCCACCCGAACCCTTTGATCCCGTGAAAACTAATAAAACCCCGTCACGCTGGGTGCTGGCAACGGTGGGAGAGGCCCCCAGGCCCAAAGTCCTCTCACCTCTGCAGGAACACAGGCTTCAGGAGGAAGCCCTCGGTGGGCGAGCCGGACGCACCCTCGGTCCCCACGTACTGCTCCATGTACCGAGCCAGGTGCTTGGGGGACAGAGGGAGACACAGCCCAGGTCATCAGAGGCTCCCGGGGACTTTGTCCCCACCCCTCCCGAAGCACTAGGATAACAGCTATTGAGGACCCTGACGTGTGATAGAGACCAGCAGACTGCAGCTCCCGATAAAGGGCTCAGCTGGAGTGGGACATGCACACCCAGGCCACTATTCAGATGATTTATGGCATTTCCGGCTTAAGTGGATAAATCCCTGCTGTGTAACGACTTTTCTGTATCCATCACGTGATAAGTTCAAGTGGAACAGGAGACCCCTGACACGGAGGAGAGTGGCGTCTGGGGGGTGGGTGGGCAGGAACAGACATCAGGACACAAACAGCAGGTAGGAAGAGGGAGAGATCTGGCAGGAGTTGCGGGTGAGTAAAGGGTGGGGCCCGAAGCGGTCACCAGGTCCAGGGCAGACGTGGCCTGCAGCGTCCGAGGGATCCTTCAACTGCTCACCACCCTGTTAAAGCACGAGGCTCCTCCAGACTCAAGCTTAACAAAACCACATTTGCTGGAAACTTCTGGAAGGGACCGGGTGTGCAGGCCCCTACCTTCCCTTGTTTTGGAAAGTGTTTCCAGTGAAGGGTGCTGCGAAGGGAACCCCCGAGGCTGTGGTGGGCGGTGCCCCAGCGCTGTGAAGGCGGCTTGGGGCTTCTGGGCCCTGCTCCCTGGCGCGTGTGCACCAAGTGGAATGTGCACCTCAACGTGTGGGCCAGGTGGGTTTTCTCCTGGTGGTCAGGGGGCACCCAGAGCTCTGAGCTTCATGCATGGGGAGCACAGCGGCCACACGCCGCGGGGTCTGAGTGACTGGGATGGCCACGGGCGGATGGCATGGTGTCGGCGGCAGGTGGCGGGAGCCGGGGTTTGGAGGGAAGCCGGCCTGGCTCCCACACGGCCTTCCGGCCCCGGGACCCACCCCTGGCTCCTGAGAGGCCGCCCGCAACTCCCACCTCCTGCTGCGTTTCCAAGGAGAGCGTTCAGCCTGCACAGAGGCTTCTCTGGTGGACGTTCTGCGGCCTGTGCTCGGCCAGCACGTGCATGGGCTCCCGTGGTGGGAGCCCCACGATGCTGCCTGTGGCTGCCCCCGGCCCCCACGGTGTGTACGAGGCACAGAGCACAGGGCTGCGGTCCTCACCTGCACCTCTAGTGGGTCCTCTGTCTGGGCTTCCTCGGTGTCCAGGAGCTCAATGGTCATGATCACCTGCCCTTTGCGCTGGAGGAACATCACCTGGGGAAGGAGGGGGACAAACAGCCTGAGGCCACGAGAACAGCCCAGGCCGGCAGAGGATGAGGTCGAAAGGTCATCAACGATCCCTCTTCCCCAGCCTCCAAGCCCCATCCTTCCTTGAGGGACCACGTGCTGGGCGCCCACCTCACAGGCCCTGTGGTGCTCTCCGGGGCCGGGGCCTGCATCCGGAGGCCCAGCGAAAGCGGCACACAGTGCTGGCCTCCCGTCGGGGGTGCCTGCCGTGCTCCCCCCAGCCCCGTGTGGGGCTGAGCGTGGCTGGCCTCTCACCTTAAAGCAGTTCTCATCAGCCATGCACCGCTCGGCCTTCCACTGATAGCTGGTCTCCCTGGCGGCGCGGACACAGCGGGAGGACAGGTTCCCGCCGGCAGCGCCCCGCTTCTTCTCATTCAGGTAGAGCTCCACCACCTTCAGACAGACATCGTCGCTCACGAGGTGGTGCAGCTGCCGGGGAGGGAGGGCCGGTGGGTGCCTGGCGTGTGCCCGCCAGGAGGGCTGAGGCGCAGCCACCACTCCCACCTCCTGCTGGAGCCCCTACCTCACCCAGAGACGGTGTGGCAAAGTCCACGGGGTGGGGGTGAAGACCAGCGTCCAACGGGCTGTGCAGGGCGACCTCCGTGCCGGATGCAGACCAGAGCAAACTAGACCAGACTAAACCAGACCAGACTGGGGCAGACCAGGCCAGACTAAATCAGAGCAAACTAGCAAACTGGACCAGACCAAAAGCGAGACCAAACTCGACCAAACCAGACAAGAGCAAACCAGAGCAAGCCAGAGCAGACCAGCAAACCCTGCCTGGGTATGAGAAACGCACAGAAAAAATACAAAAGAGAATGTGCCAAAATGGGGATGGTAATCATAAAAGCAGCGATTATCTTCCCCCAGTGTTCAGTCATAAACACAAGTAATTCCTCTAATACCTATAAGCATACTTAGAACCTTTAGGCTTAGGATGAGACAAGGATTGGAAAAAGCCGAGGCCGGCGTGAGTCGGCCCCTCTGCGCGTGAGGTGTGGCCCAGACAGGCTACTGCAGACTTAGGGCCTCAGGCTCCGCTCTGTGTGTCCCTCTGCTGAGTGAACACAGCGACGCGTGGACACACGTGGCTCTCATATGGTGCCTGACATCCGGCACACTCCCAATCAACATTAGCTGCTGTTACTGAAAATAAGAAATGCTAATTAAAAAAATAAATAAATAAAAGGAAGTAAAGAGCGTGGATACGACGCTGCAGGTTACAGGTGTTGCGTGGAGGGGCCCTGTGAGCCACACGTGGGGGTCCTGCCCTCACTACGGCTCCAACTAAACAGCTCCATTTTTATTGCTTCTTTTATCTTTTAAGACAGGTTTTACAGGAAACATTTGTGGAGAGAGGAGTTTTTTTTTTTTTAAAAAGGCACGAGTTAAAGTATATATGGTCCAACCCTCCTGGTACTACAGGTGGGGCCGCCGTCCCGAGAGCTGTGGCCTGTTGGGAGCCGACTCGCTCGGTCCAGGGGAGGTGAGAGAGCCCTCCCCCACCCACCCACCCCCGGGGCAGGACCAGAGTGCGCCAGGAATCTGGACGCCTCCCCCAAGGCTGGCTGTGCCTGCCTGCACCCCACCCAGGGGAGCAGAGGTCATGCACACATACGGCCCACAGGGGATGCAAAGCGCTGCTCCAAGGGCCCAAATGGGAGCTCGTCCCTGGAATCCTTCCCAGGTGGACGACGAAGGAGCCAACGGGCACCTCAACAGACAGGAATCTCAGAGAATCACGCTGCCTGGACATAGCCAGACGCTGAGTTTATACAGCTTCAAAACCAGGGACTCTATCCCAGTGTCAGAAATCAGCAGCGGGTGCCCGTGAGTGGGGGATGGATGGAGGGGGCACGGGTGGGGTGTCCATTTGTGAAGACCCACCAAGCTGCACACTGAGGAGTCGGCACTTTTCTGTATGTGTTTTACTTCAATAAGAAATTTGTAAAACCTGGAAGGAATTGCCATTTTTAAAATGTTTCTAGTAACTGTACCTGGGTGGCAGAGTAATGACATTATTCCTTCCTCCGCTTCTTTTCCACTTTACGATGAACAGCCTCACGTGATAACCAGGAAATGAAAGTCAAGTTGAACAACAACTCGAGTGGTCACCAAGCAGGACCCACGTCCTGGGACCACAGCCGGCTTGTCTGGGGCTTTGCTGTTTATACACTTATGACCAATTTCCTCTTGTTGACATTCAGCTGTGGGTGATGCTGAGGCACGTCACTGATATTCCCCCGCCAGGAAAAGTGGGCCAAAGGTTCTTTACACGTTGACAAACAACCCTCACGAAAGGTTTTTCTACAGGGGCTCAGACACATCCTCGCACACACACATCCACAGCGGCACTGGTCGCCACTGCCAAAAGGTGGAAACAACCCAAGTGTTCATCAACGAATGAATGGAAGAACAAAATGTGATCCATCCACAAAACGGAATGTTATTTGACCATAAAAATGGATGATATACTGACACACGCTACAATGCGGATGAACCTTAAAAATGTTAGGCTGAGTGAAAGAAGCCAGACACAAAAGGCCACATAGTATGTGATTCTGTTTATGTGAAATACCCAGAACAGGCAAATCCAGAGAGACAGAAAAGGGCTAGGAGGGGAGGGATGGGGAGTGACTGCTAATGGAGACAGGGTTTCTTTGGGGGAAGATGGAAATGTTCTAGAACTAGTCGGAGATGATGGCTGCACAACACTGCAAATGTGCTAAATTCCACTGAAACATTCACTTAAAAATGGCGAATTTTACTTTACAAGAATTCTACCTTAATTGAAAAAAAAAAGGAAAGGTGCCAACCACGGGATCAAGCACAGGCACAGGAGTGAAGGAAAGGGACTCGCGGGGAGGTGCTGCCCGCTTGCCCGCCCCACGCCTGCTCACCTGCCGGGCGATGCTCTGCACCAGCTTGTCCATGGTGAAGCCCACGTAGGCGTGGATGGTGAACATCTCGCGCAGGGTGTCCTCGTACTGCGTGGGGTCGATGCTGCCCTCCAGCAGGCTCCGCACCATGTCCAGGAAGGCCGGGTAGTACTCCTCCAGCTCCACCTCACCTGAGGGGGCAGCACCGTGGTCACCGAGGGCCCGGCTCCCACGCGGCCACCACCGGGAAGGATCTGGAGCCTCCACTGAACGTGAGCAGCCCACGCTCACCGCCTCCCACCGCAGGTGGCCCGTGGCTCTGGGGCGGCTGCTCGGCTGGCCCGCCTCCCCTCCCAGATCTCAGAGGCAAGCCCCCATGGTGTCATCCCTGGGCCCAGGGGCTCACTTGGCTGCTTCAGCCGCAGCTCCATGGCAGGGTCGTTGCCCTTCTCCCGGCGGCCCTCGCAGAGCAGTTTCTCCCTTTCCTTCTCCGTCCGGTACTCCAGGAGCTGCTTCTGTGCCTGGCGGTAGATCTTCAGAAGCCTGGAGCACAGGGTCTGATGGAGGCGCAGGAAGAAATACCAGTTGTTGTTGGCAAAGAAGAGGCTGTAGACGTCGTCCAGGGGCTTGTGCTGCGGTGGCTGCTGCTCCGTGGCCGGCGCCTCGCCCGAGGCCCCCTTCTCCTCCGGGGCGCCGCTCTGCGGTCCGGGCGCTGGCTTCTTCCGGTCACCAGGGTCTGCACTCTGCCCCTGGGGGCTCCCCCGGCCCTCATCGGCGGAGTCCTCGGACACGCCCAGGTCCAGCTGCTGGGAGAAGAAGAGGCTGGGCACGAACTGGTGCACCAGCTGGTGGATGGTGCCCTGGTCCTCCTTCTGGATGGCCGGCTGCCGCTTCACGTAGTAGCTGATGAGGGCGGCTGCGTCCTCCAGGATCTGCCGGTCCTCGTACACGAAGATGAGGTGCGGCTCGCTGGAGGGGGCATTGCGGCCCTCCGAGTGCTGCTCCTGGTGCTGCGGAGACAGGGCGGCCGTTAGACGGGAAGCGACCCACTGGGAGAACTCCAAGTAGGGGGCCCAGGGCCATGGGGCTTTGAGGGCATCACAATGGTTGGGGGCCCAGCTGAGCTCTGGGACCAAAACGAGGCCGAACTCCCACTACCAAGGCCTGCAGCAGCACTCAGAGGCTGCGGGACACGAGGGGAGCAGCACCCTGATTATTCGAGTCCAGCTGACCCAGTCTGCCTTGGGGGTGAGGACGGCTCAGGGAGGACCATGGGCCTGTGCCCACCATCATTCATTCACAGACACCTGGCTAGACCCTGGAAGACCCGCGACTGCTTGCACTCCGGCCCG
The DNA here is from genome assembly GCF_002837175.3 of Physeter macrocephalus. Lineage (NCBI taxonomy): Eukaryota > Metazoa > Chordata > Mammalia > Artiodactyla > Physeteridae > Physeter > Physeter macrocephalus. Next base: position 14,709,837 of record NC_041215.1, on the reverse strand, counting down.
GCCCCCCCAGCCCTGCACACCCGGTCCGTCACCACCCCACAACGTCCCCTGCCTCTGTGCTTTCCCCACCTGCCACCAGCCCTTCCATGGTCCTGCCATCACCCGGTGCCGGCACAAGCCTCCCACCTGCTCGCTCCCGTTCACCAGCCCGTGCCAACTACTCCCCTCACTGAGTCCAGAGCCACACAGGAGCACGGTCGGCCCTAGTCGCCCCCCTCTGCTGACAATGGCAGGGTGGCCTCAACCCACCTCCTGGGCCAGCCCTATGCTGGGTGCTACGGAAACACCCATCCTCACCCCTACGCAGCCCTGCGAGGGCAACGGAGGCACAGAGTGCTGGCCATCTGCCCGAGGCCAGGAGAGCCAGAGCTTGGGCGCGGGCAGCCTGCTCCGACCCCGGCTGAGGAGGGCCTCACCTCGTCATAGACGCTCTCAATCTCATTGAGCAAGCTCTTGGAGCGAAGGGCCTTGGTGTCATTCTGCTTGAAGTTCACGGCCTGGTGGTCCAGGGACTTGAGGTACGCCTTCTCATACTGCTCCCTCCAGATCTTGTTGAAGCCCTGCTGGGCCTCCCGCCACTCCTCCTCTTTGGCCTTCAGCCTGCAGGGCCAGAGGGGCTCAGCACAGGGACAGCCCGGGACACCCGCCTGAGTCATCCCTGTGCAGGGCCAGCCTGTCTTCCGCCCACAGACCCACCGGACACGTTCCACACTTGGGACAGCCAGCTCCAGGCCTGTGCAGCGGGCTCTGTGCTGTATAAAGGAGGGAGGGGGTAACGGCCCCATGGAACCCGCACAGCCAGTTTTACGGTTTCTCAAACATCCCTGTCCTGGCCCACAGAACTGACTGCGCTCTATGCAGCTGCTGGCTCGACTGCCGGGCTCCCTTGCTCAACTGTGAACCCCGCAGTGGAAGGGACTGTGTCGGGCTCGCTTGGCTCTGTAGCCCCAGGGCTGGGCACAGCACCTGGCTGAGGGCAGCCACTTAACCAATACCTGTTCACCGGCACAGTGAGGGTCCCAAACATATGATTAAATAAAAGGCAAGCCGTGATAGAGGATGGTCCCATTTGTGCTTTAAAATAGTTACTTTTCATGTTCATGTTTAGATATGATTATGTGCATGGCAGAAAGTTCTAGGAGGACACAAACAACTGTTGACAGTTGTGCTTTCCTCTCGGGAATGGAATGGGGAGATGAAGCAAGACTGGAAAACACTGTAGTCAGCCAGACTGAGACCCCAGGGACCCCCTCACGATTACACCCGTGACAAACAGCACTAATGAGCTGCTGGGGGGCTCCCTGCAGCAGGCAGCGTGGTCAGAAGCGTGAGGACACCTTTTCAGGACGACGGGGACAGCGGTGACAGGGTTCTTCTTGAGGCTCTCAATGATCTCCGGAGCCTTGTCGCCGTAAATGCGGTGGATGGCGCGGCGCTGGATCACCTCCGACGTGCCCCCCAGACAGTCGTCCAGCCGGAACTTCTCCTGGTCTTCTGGTGCCATCCGGGAGAGCTTCTTCTGCACGCTTTCCAACACCCGGATCGTGGCCAGGTTGGTCTCCAGGACAACGTCTAACTATGGAAAAGAAAGCAGAAAGGGGTCAGCTGTCGTGGCGTCAGCAGGGCCCTAGGGACGGGCCTGGGCTGGCAGAAGGGATGTGCAGAACTGAGGAAGGGACAATAGACATCAGGGTGTGGTGGCCCTAACGTGGGTCCAGGGGACTGGAGCGAGCACAGCCGGTTATGGGGGTGAGGGGGCGGTCCAGACCTGGGCGATGATGGCGTCACCTGGACCTCACCACTGGTGGACCCATCTAAGGAGGGGAATGGGTCCTAGGCTGACCCTTTCCACAGGCATCAAAAGCACGTTACACTCAGCAATGAAGAGGAAGGGACGCGTGGTACATACAGCCCCCGGGTGACTCCCCAAAACACGTGCTGGGGGTAGCCAACCCCCAAAAGTTATATACCATGTGACTGATTCCATTTAGGACAAAGTGAAGGAGGTGGAGGATAGGTCGATGGATGCTGGGAATTGGGGAGGGAGGTGGATGGGGATATAAAGGAACAGTGTAAGAGATCCTCCTGGTGGGGGAACTGTTCAGTATCTTGGCTGTGGTGCTGGATACATGGACCTCCACAGGTGAGAGAACCACACAGAGCTAAACACACATGCACATGCTTGTGCACAAGATACCCTGCCCCCCCCGCGCCCCCCACGAATACAAGTCCAACTAGGGAGACGTGAATAAGATCATGGCCGGGTCAATGTCCATATCCCGGCTCTGACACTGTGCCAGAGATTTACAAGCTGTTACCACAGGGGAAAGGGCACCTGGATCACCGTGTTATTTTTTAAGCTGCATGTGAATCTACAATGATCTCGGTAAGAATTTTTATTAAAAAAATTAACTTAAGTGAACCTAATTTTAGTTAATGAACACACACACACACACACACACACACACACACACACACACACACACACACACACACACACACACACCCCCCCCCCCCCCCCCCCCAGCCCCTCTCTTAAATTAAGGCCGACTGAGTCTCCAGATAATTTTAGACAAGCAGCTTAACCATTAAGGAGCTGGATGCTGGTACAACGTGGTTTAAAGGATATCAAGGTATTTGCACAGAGTCAGTATCTCACTGATTTGTTCATTTAACAAATATTGATACACACACACCCCACCCCCCCCGCCCCAATGCCTAGCCAGCCTGGAGGCCAGCAAGGCAGAAAAGGGAGGCTTTCAGGAGCTGCCCCCTGCTGGAAAGCGCTGATACTCTAAAGGAGACCAGAGGGCTCAAGGAGGATCAGGATACATCCCAGGGTGCAGAGATGAACTGGGGAAAGCGAGGGCAGGGCCGTGGAGAAGGTGGGCCCGCACACACACCTCGAAACGCTCGTCCTCACAGCGGTGCAGCTGCTCCTCGTAGGGTGTCTTCTTGGAGCTGACGAAGGTGGAGTCCTCTGACCAGGAGGGGAAGGACACCCAGGTGTCGTTCAGTACCTGCACCAAGAGGAAATGCAGTGACCAGCGCGGCAGGCCCCCGCTGCCAGAGTGGTTTATTGTGTTGTCCAGCGTAGAAGATACGAGGATAAGTAACAATACTGATTTTACAGGAAATTACCTTATCGTACAGACAGAAAAATTACTTTTAAAGTGGTTTTCAGAGAAAACGTGGCTTTGATCAAGTGAACAAATCCTACTATCAATACTTTGGGGTTGGCAAACTTTCTCTGTAAAGGGCCAGATAAATATTTTAGGTTTTGCAGGTCATTTGGTCTGTCAGGTCTACAGGGATACATCGTTTTATTGTGCTTCACAGATGCTGCCTTTTTTCTTTTTTTTAAACAATGTGAAGGTTTGCGGCAACCCTGCATCGAGCAAGCTTATCAGTGCCATTTTTCCAACAGCATTTGCTCACTTTGTGTCTCTGTGTCACACTTTGGTGATTCTCACAACTTTTCAAGCTTTTTCATTATTATTATATTTGTTATAGGGATCTGTTATCAGTGACTCGCTGAAGGCTCAGATGATGGTCAGCACATTTTAGCAATAAAATATTTTAAATTAAGGTATATACATTGTTTTGTTCAGACAAAACACTACTGCGCACTTAATAGGCTACAGTACAGTATAAAGATAACTTTTATATGCACTGGAGACCAAAAAATTTGTGTGACTGGCTTTATCGCGATGTTTGCTTTATTGCAGTGCTCTGGAACCAAACCCACAATACCTCCAAGGCACGCCTGTACTCAACTCTGCTCTTGTCCTGGTAAAGCAGCCGCAGGCAGTATGTAAACCAAGGGGCATGTCTGTGTGCCAATAAAACTTTACTTACAAACACAGGCAGTGGGCCGGATTTAGCTCATGGGCCATAGTCTGCTGACTCCCAGACTACATATCCTGGAATCCAGGAGGCACTCTTGAATTCTGGAAATGCAGTAAGCCTGTGTACTAACCCTGAAAAAGTGTTCAGTGGTCAAGCTAAACAGAAACATGCTGAGGGCAGTGAACCTGGAACAGAGTGGGCTCAAGGCAGAAATAAATCTCAGTCTAAATGATGGAGGAACAAGCCAAACCCTATGCTGGTGCCATGCGCTCTGCGGCTTGCCAGAACCACCAGCAGGGTAAGAAACTGTCATCTCTACCCATGCATTTTGTTTTGGCACATCCTGGCACCATCCACCATTCACTATCAGGGGGATCAGTACTCAGTCTTCCATGTGGAACACAGGAGGGGGTGAGGAGCATACAGCACACAAGCTGACGTGAGCCCCGGGAAGCGCTACCTCCTTGCAGATGGCCGTCCTCCCGCTGCACTTGGGCTGCTGGTAGGTCTTGGGGAGCGCCCGGTAGCTGGATCCGATGCGCTTGCATGAGGCGTAGTCGATTTCCCGGCTTATTCCATCCCCGGATCTGTCACTCATGGGTGGGGCGAAGGACAGCTCTTTCACCCCCAGGAAGGACTTGAACTGTGCAAAGAGTTCTGGAAATTTCCTTCAGAAATAAAGACAAGTCGGAGGGAGGTGGGAGGGACAAATTAGGAGTTTGGTGATTCTCACAACTTTTCAAGCTTTTTCATTATTATTATATTTGTTATAGGGATCTGTTATCAGTGACTCGCTGAAGGCTCAGATGATGGTCAGCACATTTTAGCAATAAAATATTTTAAATTAAGGTATATACATTGTTTTGTTCAGACAAAACACTACTGCGCACTTAATAGGCTACAGTACAGTATAAAGATAACTTTTATATGCACTGGAGACCAAAAAATTTGTGTGACTGGCTTTATCGCGATGTTTGCTTTATTGCAGTGCTCTGGAACCAAACCCACAATACCTCCAAGGCACGCCTGTACTCAACTCTGCTCTTGTCCTGGTAAAGCAGCCGCAGGCAGTATGTAAACCAAGGGGCATGTCTGTGTGCCAATAAAACTTTACTTACAAACACAGGCAGTGGGCCGGATTTAGCTCATGGGCCATAGTCTGCTGACTCCCAGACTACATATCCTGGAATCCAGGAGGCACTCTTGAATTCTGGAAATGCAGTAAGCCTGTGTACTAACCCTGAAAAAGTGTTCAGTGGTCAAGCTAAACAGAAACATGCTGAGGGCAGTGAACCTGGAACAGAGTGGGCTCAAGGCAGAAATAAATCTCAGTCTAAATGATGGAGGAACAAGCCAAACCCTATGCTGGTGCCATGCGCTCTGCGGCTTGCCAGAACCACCAGCAGGGTAAGAAACTGTCATCTCTACCCATGCATTTTGTTTTGGCACATCCTGGCACCATCCACCATTCACTATCAGGGGGATCAGTACTCAGTCTTCCATGTGGAACACAGGAGGGGGTGAGGAGCATACAGCACACAAGCTGACGTGAGCCCCGGGAAGCGCTACCTCCTTGCAGATGGCCGTCCTCCCGCTGCACTTGGGCTGCTGGTAGGTTTTGGGGAGCGCCCGGTAGCTGGATCCGATGCGCTTGCATGAGGCGTAGTCGATTTCCCGGCTTATTCCATCCCCGGATCTGTCACTCATGGGTGGGGCGAAGGACAGCTCTTTCACCCCCAGGAAGGACTTGAACTGTGCAAAGAGTTCTGGAAATTTCCTTCAGAAATAAAGACAAGTCGGAGGGAGGTGGGAGGGACAAATTAGGAGTTTGGGATTAGCAGATACACACTACTATATATAAAATAAACAACAAGGTCCTACTGTATAGCACAGGGAACTATATTGGGTATCTTATAATAACCTATAATGGAACAGAATCTGAGAAAGAATAAATATATACATCTGAAGCCCTTTGCTGTACACCAAAAACTAACACAACATTGTAAATCAACTATACTTCATTTTTTTTTTTTTTAAGTCTAAAAAAGAAAGACAAATGGTAAGTAGCATCCCGAGGGCCTTCTGAGAATGATCTAGAGATGTTAAAATGGCTTCATGTTGATGCCGGCAGTTAAAGATGGTCAGAATCAACATCAGAGAGGAGGGCCGAGAGGCAGAACGAGCATCCAACGTGTGTGAAGTTGCCGCGTGTGTGAATCTGCCCTCCAGCCCTCTGTCACCAAGCAGGCCCCACCACTTGCGGGAGGTCCTTGAGCACGCCCGATAAGATGACCTGGGCTGGCAGAAGCTGGGGTCAGCGATGTTACCTGACTGGAAGAGGCCGGGCATTAGGCCAAGGATCGGCAAACTAGTCAACCTCCCCACATCTGCCTGTAAATAGTCGGTCAGGTCCACTCGCTTAGTATTGCCTGTGGCCGCTTGCGCATAATGCCAGAAGCTGGTTAGCAGTGACCCTTGGCCCTTGACAGATAAAATCTGCTTCCCTGCTCCAGGGCCTTCCTCCCTCATGAGGCAGACCCCCTCCCTAGACAAATTCTCATAATGTAATGGTCGTGCATGTCGATGGGAAGATTTTAAAGCAACTGACCCCCAATGTCATCTGCATTACTGTTTAAATGAATATCAAATCCTACAGAAAGGGTGCAGATATTTTGACAGCTGGTGTGATGATCCTGCCACGACTAAGCCTGGCAGTCTCCCCTCATTAACTATGTGTCCCGAGGCGGCCCGCCTGTAAGGACCCCGGCCAACTCAGCTCACAAGGAAAACCCGAAAGCCAAAGGAAATGCAGGGAAGGAAGACATCAACAACATCGGTGCAGAGGATGCCTGAGGTTACAGCAGGATAAACCACTCTGAAGGGGAGGCTTACCCCACTCCAGCCCCAACTCCAGTCATGCTGTCACCAGGTGGCAGCTCTCTGGGCCACTGTACTCAGCTGCCCGTGGGTGTACAAACCCAGAAAGAAGCTTGCCCATGCAAACAGAGGCCTCATGGTGGGGAGGGGGGTGGGCGAGAACGCTAACCCAGCTGGGCATCAGGTCAAGATGAGCGAGCAGAAGCCGCTTCGTTTCTCCACTTTGCTGCACACCCCCGGTGCCCTCTCCCCCACTTGGAGTCTCTAACTGCTGCTCACACGTCGAAACGGGAATAGCTGACCCTGACCGAGCTCAGAGCACTGGATTCTGAGCTGCGCAGATGTACTTCAACGTGAGCGTGTCCAAATCCACGTAAAAAACCAGCCACGTTTTAGCTGAGACTGTGTGACGCCTGCCACCCTGCTCTGGGTGGTTTTTCAGAGCGTTAACAGATCTTTAGCAGCCCCAGAAAGTTAATCCAGGTGAAAAGGTCACCCTGATGTGAGTCACTCTTGGGACCACCAAGGAAGCACCTCCCGATGACCCTAACTCGACCTTTGAGTATCCCAGCCCACGAGCATAATCTCAGCACGGATTACAGGGGGAAACTGGAGATAAACGTCCATTGTTGCAGACCCTGCTGAGAAAACCATGGTACATACACCGCGCAGTCGCTAAAAACGATCGTTTGGGTCTAAGAATTGCTGAGTTTAAAAAAGAAAAAAAGAGAAGACTACAGCCCAGCCTGACAGTGTGATGCCATTTATGTGAAACTCAACAGCCACACTCAGATCCCGAGAGCAGAGGATGAGCGAAGGGTGGGCTTCCAGGCCGCTTCCCCCTGAACTCGCCCATCACCACGCAAAGCTCTCTTATGAGAGCTTATCCTGGAGAGAGTGGGAGGTATCCGTTCTGGGCCTCAGTTTCCTCAGCTTAAAATGTATTGAGACACATCGAATGTGTTTAAATTCATGAGTTCATGTAACACCAAAGAAACGGGTCCCCTTTTCAGTTCCTAATTGGCCTGATGAGACAAGAAAGCGACTCATCACCCTGACACTGTAATAAAGGGAGAAATCAAGCATCTACCTTGGGTCACCAAAAGGTGATAAATACTGTTGAGATGCTCTCTTTTGCAACCCGCGGTGAATGAATAAACAAAGGAATAAACCACAGAAAGAACTCAGAGGATACCACTGCCTCCTGACAGACAGGGGGATGTGGGGGAATGTGAAGGTGCATTTGGCAAAATGCACCCACGCCATGGGGATGCCAGTGCAGACACGGTAAGGAATAAACTTGCAGAGGGAACCTAGAGATGAAGAGGGACGTACAAGACGTATTAGAAAACAAAACCCAGACCACGAGGTGAGACTGAGCCGTGTGATTGACGGTGTCCGCCTGGGTTGGCTGCGCCGTAATTAGTGTAGGGAGGTGGTCATTCCCAAGCCAAGGGAGGGAGCATGACTGAGATGGCAGGTGGAGGGGCTCCTGGAGGTTGGCAAAGGGCCATTTGTGACCTGGGTGGTGGGCACAAGGGTGTCTGCCTAATAATGATTCACCAAGCCGTTCTTCTGTTATGCGGTTTCCTGGATCTGTGTTTTATTTTACATAAAAAAAAAAAGTTCAAAAAACTTTTTTAATTAATAGAAAGGGAATCAGGTAGCTGCCCCCAGGGGCCTGCAGCCTCTGGGGTTGTCTTGGGGGCTAAACAGGACGCCGCACACGTCATGTATAATGCGAACTCACCGTGTTCGAGATGCTATTTTAAGGGTCTTCAGGCAGAGCCCATTTGAAACTTTCTGAAACCCTGCGCAGGTATATTTATGATCCCCCTTTGACAGAATGGAAACTGAGGCTCAGACGGGCTAGGAAACTCGCTGGGCATGACAGGGCTGGTGAGTGGGAAGCACACTGGGAGCCAGCAGACTCCCCTTCCCACAGCACAGGTGCATGACCTGCGGATGCGCCGTCACCTCCCAGGACAGCTCCGCCCCATCAGAGGCTGCCGGGCCCTGGGCGGGAGGGGGGCGGGGGGCAGCTCACACAGGGCAGCAGGATGTGCTGGAAGCGGGTAACGGATCTGCTACCAGAGTTTCTCTCTGCGCAGCAGGGATGCTGCGCGGTCATTTCATTCTTCCCAGTAATTTTTGATTCTTTGAATGGTTACACAGTGTGACTCCATTTACATAATACTTTTGCTATATAAGCTTTAGAGAAGAAACACATGTTTTAGGGGTTGTCAGGGGCTTGGGGCGTGAGAGGGACGTGGGTGTGGGTATCAAAGGCCAACGCAAGGATCTTCATGGTTCTGAAGCTGCTCGGTACCTGTACAGTGGTGGTGGACACACCAACCTTCACAGGATACAGCTGTACACACACACACACACACACACACACACACAGGTAAAATGGGAAACCTGAAAAGATGGGTGGCTTGTGTGAATATCAACATACTGGCTATGACACTGACTAGAGATGTTACCACGAGGGAACGCTCCCCAGGACCTCTCTGTGTTCTTTCTTACAACTGCTGGCGAATCTATAATGATCTCTGTAACAACTTCAACTTAAAGACAAGATCGAAAAAAACACATATACCGTTTTCTAAAAACAATAGCCAAAAGAAGGGTGAAAGGAGTTTACGGAAACAAAACCCAAGTGGGGAGCCCCGAGAAGTGTCACTCACCCTAGAAATGGGCTGACCAGCTGGAGGAGCTCAGAGCCGGACACAAGCTCCTGGTTGAAGAGCGCGATGCAGCGGAGGAAGTTCTCATAGACCTCCTGGCTCTTCAGCACCCTGCGCACCTGCGGGGAGAGCGAGTCAGTGGGGGCCCCTACCGGGCCGAACTCCCGCTCCTGAGCACACTTGGTTCTGCTATCACCAGATGCAAACAGAGTCACCAACACAGGCGTGTTCTAAAGGGACCGGCTGTGGTCTGCAGCGGACTGCTCTCCATGCAGTGATCTTTGGCTCAGACAGCATGTGCCTAGAGCCATCTCACTGGCTCTGCCCACTGACTCTGGACAGAAGCCCCAGGACCATCCCAGCTTTAGAGATGCCACACAGCTTCTGAGTGGCAGACACATGCTCCCGAACTCGGTGTGGGCTCTGAGCTCTGCCTTTCCCACCTGTTTCGCTACCTCCTGCCCGCTGCCCACCACTGGCCGCCTGCCGCCTGCTCCCAACGCTGCCTGCTCAGGTCTGAGCTGGGCGAGGCCAGCCTGGACAGGGGAAGGCCCAGAAGTCATGGGTCGGTCCCACTGCTCACCTTGTCAAAGAAGGAGAACTCCTGCAGAGTCCCGTACTTTCCCACAGTGGCGATGGACAGGTCTTTGGTACCACGGAGTTTCATTTTCTTCTGTGGAGAGAAATTCCACGCCATGGATGCTGTGTGCCTCCCACGGGCAGCCCCTGTGTCCATCTTTATTAGAATCATAACATCACCAACGCTGAGCTCTCCTGATGGGAACCGCCATCAGGTGCTGGATGAGGTCTGCCCAAGACTCCCGTGGATGAACCTCTCAGGACCACCCACCTCAGCCTCCATGACCTAGTGAAGGGTTAAAGGTCACACAACCACTCTGCCCACAATCTGGGATCTAACTTTCAGCAGTTTAGCACTTTTGATGTCAGGAGGGATTGTCATAGAGTAAGAACAGTCAGGGAAACATGCCCCTAGATACTGTATCAGAAACCTCTTCCCCTGCCTGTTTCGCCCTGCGGGCCATCATGGTGATGGGAAGGGGACTTGAACTTGGCCACTCTGCTGAGACATCGAGGACACTACAGAACCATCTCCCACATGCCTGAAGAATGATGGGGATGTGTCAAGAGGACACAAGAGCCAGCCCAAAGGGGCCCACTGGCCAGATCTGGGACAGTTTAGGCATCAAGATAAACAGTGATAGTCACGGATTATAACCCGAGTCTATGATGATATACACAATTAAATAAATGGAGATGAAAAAAAGCTGTTCCTTACAGTAGAAAGCCAACTAGTAACTGCATAAAGAATGATGGAATTAGAAAATCACCATCACAGGTGATGAGAACAACAGGAGCCAGACCTCAGCGCCTCTCACCCCCTAGCAGGGCACCTTGTGCAGTAACCGACCTGCACAACCGTACACAGGGGCCCTGGCCTGTGAAAGAGTTGTGATGGTGAAAAGAAGCAGACTGAGCGGTACATCTGGTTTCTGCGAGAGAAGGTGACACTCCTTCTCACACAATCTTGTGAGCCAGGGGGAACAGGTGACCGGCCACCTCACAGGTGAGTCGACTTCTCAAGGTCCCACAGCCAGTGAATTTCAAGCTGGACTAGAGCCTGGACTCGGGCTCATGCCCCAGGTCTGTGCGTATTGCTCCTCAAGTCATCTACGGAGAAGGCCAGGCTGCTGGGTGTCCACGCATGCACACATCTATGTGCACAGCTGACAGTTACCTTGGCTGGTGCAGACACGGGACGGAGGAGGGAGGGCCGAGAGCGCTTTTTGCTGTGTTCCAGATTCTTCTCGTGCTCACTCTTTTGGGCACTGTTCACTTCGCACGGCCCATTTCCTGTGAACTAAGGACACAAGCACAGGAGGTGGTCAGCGTTGGAGAGACACAGCCGGGCCCATCAGTGCTGGTTCTCAATGTATCCTAGTGCATGGAACCACTTGCAGCTCAGCTCATGGCCCCAGCAAGCACTGTCTGCCACGGGCCAGGGGCTCTGTCCCAGTGCGAGGTGACCCTGGCTCTCAAGATGCTCATGTTTACTGGAGGAAAGACCCGTGTACCCAGCTCACCACAGTCACGCACCGTGAGGCTGGGAGAAGGCTCATGGAAGGCCTCGATGGGCGAGGGTCCTGACAGGTGAGGGAGGGCTCAGTGGGGAGACAATGAAGCTGGGCCTTGGCTGCTCCCAACGCTGCCTGCTCACATCTGAGCTGGGCGAGGCCAGCCTGGACAGGGGAAGGCCCAGAAGTCATGGGTCGGTCCCACTGCTCACCTTGTCAAAGAAGGAGAACTCCTGCAGAGTCCCGTACTTTCCCACAGTGGCGATGGACAGGTCTTTGGTACCACGGAGTTTCATTTTCTTCTGTGGAGAGAAATTCCACGCCATGGATGCTGTGTGCCTCCCACGGGCAGCCCCTGTGTCCATCTTTATTAGAATCATAACATCACCAACGCTGAGCTCTCCTGATGGGAACCGCCATCAGGTGCTGGATGAGGTCTGCCCAAGACTCCCGTGGATGAACCTCTCAGGACCACCCACCTCAGCCTCCATGACCTAGTGAAGGGTTAAAGGTCACACAACCACTCTGCCCACAATCTGGGATCTAACTTTCAGCAGTTTAGCACTTTTGATGTCAGGAGGGATTGTCATAGAGTAAGAACAGTCAGGGAAACATGCCCCTAGATACTGTATCAGAAACCTCTTCCCCTGCCTGTTTCGCCCTGCGGGCCATCATGGTGATGGGAAGGGGACTTGAACTTGGCCACTCTGCTGAGACATCGAGGACACTACAGAACCATCTCCCACATGCCTGAAGAATGATGGGGATGTGTCAAGAGGACACAAGAGCCAGCCCAAAGGGGCCCACTGGCCAGATCTGGGACAGTTTAGGCATCAAGATAAACAGTGATAGTCACGGATTATAACCCGAGTCTATGATGATATACACAATTAAATAAATGGAGATGAAAAAAAGCTGTTCCTTACAGTAGAAAGCCAACTAGTAACTGCATAAAGAATGATGGAATTAGAAAATCACCATCACAGGTGATGAGAACAACAGGAGCCAGACCTCAGCGCCTCTCACCCCCTAGCAGGGCACCTTGTGCAGTAACCGACCTGCACAACCGTACACAGGGGCCCTGGCCTGTGAAAGAGTTGTGATGGTGAAAAGAAGCAGACTGAGCGGTACATCTGGTTTCTGCGAGAGAAGGTGACACTCCTTCTCACACAATCTTGTGAGCCAGGGGGAACAGGTGACCGGCCACCTCACAGGTGAGTCGACTTCTCAAGGTCCCACAGCCAGTGAATTTCAAGCTGGACTAGAGCCTGGACTCGGGCTCATGCCCCAGGTCTGTGCGTATTGCTCCTCAAGTCATCTACGGAGAAGGCCAGGCTGCTGGGTGTCCACGCATGCACACATCTATGTGCACAGCTGACAGTTACCTTGGCTGGTGCAGACACGGGACGGAGGAGGGAGGGCCGAGAGCGCTTTTTGCTGTGTTCCAGATTCTTCTCGTGCTCACTCTTTTGGGCACTGTTCACTTCGCACGGCCCATTTCCTGTGAACTAAGGACACAAGCACAGGAGGTGGTCAGCGTTGGAGAGACACAGCCGGGCCCATCAGTGCTGGTTCTCAATGTATCCTAGTGCATGGAACCACTTGCAGCTCAGCTCATGGCCCCAGCAAGCACTGTCTGCCACGGGCCAGGGGCTCTGTCCCAGTGCGAGGTGACCCTGGCTCTCAAGATGCTCATGTTTACTGGAGGAAAGACCCGTGTACCCAGCTCACCACAGTCACGCACCGTGAGGCTGGGAGAAGGCTCATGGAAGGCCTCGATGGGCGAGGGTCCTGACAGGTGAGGGAGGGCTCAGTGGGGAGACAATGAAGCTGGGCCTTGGCGTGCGGGGCTCACCCAGCAGACCACTGACAGGGTGTCTGCCTGTATGTTCGAGCGCACCACAGAAAGGAAAAGAATTTCAGGCTAGAGGACCAGCAACGTGCAAGGCCCTGGCAACACGAGGAAACAGCTGATGGTGCCAGGTCACTGGGGCGGGGGAGGAGGGGTTCCAGCCAAGTTTGTAATCTTTCCTATGAATAAGAAAACGCATCTTGGGGACAATGTCATCACTCGGTGGGGTGCTCACTGCTAGTCCTCCCAGGCTCTACACCAAGCACTGATTAACAGGTCAGGGTGTTGGCAATATTTATGAAGAATGGTTCTGGAAGGATCTATTCGGCATTTGCATCTGTATGAAAGTCAGAGCAGGCAGTGGGAAGGTGAACAGACCATGGCTTTTCTTCAGGGCTGGGCTGGAGAGGCACACTGCAATCATCCCCACTACGTTCACGTTGCCTGCACCCACTCCCACCACGAGGCCTATATGCAGAGACACTACGTGAAGGGTGTGCTGTCAGCCCAAAGCGTGGGCTGGGTGAACAAGTCGCGGTGCATCCAAGCCAAACAGAGGCAACTGTCAGCTATGAGTTAGCTCTGTGTCTCTGTGTCCACTGTGTCACTGGTAGGGACAGGCGTACCTGATACACTGTTATGACAAACAGAAAAAACTCCTAGGGGCAGAACAAATGTGACGCCATCTTCTTTAAAAGGATAAACATTTGTTTGCACATTCAGAGAAGATTTCTGGAAAGGTACATACTATAAGACACTTGTAAGTGCTTAACTATGAGAAAACTGAGGCTAGGAAAAAGGCAAGTTAACTTTTCATACTTGAAGCTCTAACGAATGCTTGATTTTTCTCATGAGCATGTACTATTTTTATATTCATAATTATAATAATAAAGACCTATTGTTTAACTACAGGCAAAACCTGTCCCTCAGAGGATTAAGTTTCTTTGGAGGGATTAGTTATCCGAAGACCCAAGGCCACTCCAAGAACCTAAAGTGGAATAATTCTCAACTGGTATTTGCCGTAGATCTCAGAACCGGTGCAAACACCAATTCCTAAAGGAGGGGGACAGGTGACGATATGACGTGCTGAGTAGGACTTGGCGGGGCGGCGGGGGGGGCGGCTGGGAGGAAAGGGGGTAACCCACTGCTCGCCCGGCTAAGCTCACCCAGCTGGAAGGCAAGCTCAGTACCACCGATCTTCCCCTAATAATTCAGGCAGTTCTTCTGTTTCAGTTAAATGTCCCAATGTGCAAATGCCTGAAGCAGAAGACCCCCAAAGACCACTCACACAGGGGCTGGCTCGGCTTGCATTTGTAAATAAAACTGTACTGGCACACAGCCATGCCCATTCGTTGACGTACGGGCCTGTGGCTGCTTTCCCGCTACCACGGCAGAGCTGAGTCTTTGCCACAGAGACTGTCTGGTCTGCAAAGCCTAAGATACTTACTGTCTGACGCTTTATAGAAAAGCTTCGCTAAGCCCTGATCTAGGCGAAACAGTCGAGTTTAATTAGGACAATATCAAATTTCACCGTTGGTTTCTTTTTCCTGCAGTTTTAACAGAAATCTAAAAGTTAATGAAAAGATCATTCTATATGACAAATTATTTATGAGCATTTTAGTAATTTTTAAAAGTTGATCAAATCTTTTAACATGCACAAGACAGTTCTAATTACACAATGCACACTTTAAAAAAACACTGCTGAATTGATAACAAATGCCATTTAAAGAAACTCTGTGGGCAGGTGCTTTTCTGAGAGAAATGCTTATTTTTCTATTTTGGACACTGACAATGTCCAACTTGGTAAATGCCAAGTTGTGTCCACCAGGGGGCACTGCGACCACAGCCCTCAGAGGACAAGGGGCTCTACTCACCCCCAACCCTGACCCATCAAGATGGTAACTCAGGAACCAAGGCCTTCAAAGAGTTCATGTGAGCTGTGCAGCAGCAAAAGCTGGCCAGGGACAGAGCCAGGCCTTTCTTCCCTGAGGCCATGACGGTGGGCTGCCCCTGGACCCTGAAGCATTGACAGCAGTGACCCTGGGAAGGCCACGCAGGGACGCCGCTGTGCACACATCTCTGCGGGGATGGGGTTCAGGGGAAAAGCTGCCAACGCCAGGGTCAGAGCTGAGATTTGAGGCCAAGAGGATGAGACCCAAAAACTATCCACCAACTGTACAAGGGAGCAACACAGGGCTTTACAGCGGGTGACAACATGCAGCCTGGGCTCCCAGGGACACAGAGGCCCAAGCACCCACAACCTTGGGCTAAGCCAACACAAGAAGGGTATGAAGCGGGAAGGAGGTGGTGAGACCCCTCTGCTCCTCAACCATGTGGCCCCTGGAGCAAGTCAGGAGGCTCTTTGATGAGCAGGAGCATACAGAGAAAGGAGATGGGAATGATGCTAGGACTGCAAAGGACAATTCTTTGGAAACAGGGAGAAAAAAACCAAGTAGGGATTCTGAGGTTCAGAGAGATCCCCGGGGCAGATAATGGACTCAGAGGAGAAAGGTGGACTCGGGGGTGGGGCCGTGAGAAGGCAGCCGGGCTGAGAGGCCCAGTGTAGAGGTGAGCTCCCTGCCCCCGGGGAGGCCAGACAAGGGCTTCCTTCAACCGCCGCCCCCCCCCGCCCCCCTGGTATCCCCCAAGAGCCTCCAGCAGGCCAGGCAGCTCGCTGGTCCTGGAGATGCAGAGGGAGACCCTGGGAGGAGGGGATGAGACGACCAGACGGGATTCTAGGCCTACTTTCCCAGCACAACCGCAGCTGCTCTCTCCAGAACACTGAGCACGAGCCAGGCCCCATGAGAAGCACTTAAAGGACAACAGCTCAGTCCCCACCTGAGCAGGAGGGCCGGTCAGTCCCATGTGAGAGAGAAGGCAACGAGGCCTGGGAGGTGACACGGCCGGCTCAAGCCTGCCTGCAGCACCCAGAGCCCGAGGAGGCCCAGGCTGTGTGCTCACAGGGGCTCTGTCCAGGCCCCCAGGACATCCAAGGCTCCGGGTGGGTGGGCAGGACTGGCTACAGCTCCTGGACTTGTTTTCAGCCCAAAGGATGGGCACAGAGCTTCTCTCTGAGTCAGGAAGTGCTTCTGGGTGGAACCTCCTCTTAGGGATGGTGCTCTGTGTCCCAGAGACAGTAACACGGGGACAAGCCCCGACCCGCACACTGGAAGTCTGCCCAATCGACTAAGAGTTTTGAACAGCATCCAAACTCAGACTGCTATCACCCCCGAACCCCTTCCTTCAAGACCCATTGCCCCCCAGTCCTGTGCTCCCACTGCATCTTCATTCAAGAAGCAGACCCGGGAGAGGCGGTGGTGACACAGGAAGGTGGACTCTTGTGTGCTCACACCCCGAGTTCATCAAGGACAAAGAGGAATAATAAAAAGAGGAAAGAGAACACTCAACAACCTAGGAATAGAAAGAGCTTCTTCAACTCGAGGGTGCTTACGGAAAAAGCAT
Source organism: Physeter macrocephalus (assembly GCF_002837175.3). Classification (NCBI taxonomy): domain Eukaryota; kingdom Metazoa; phylum Chordata; class Mammalia; order Artiodactyla; family Physeteridae; genus Physeter; species Physeter macrocephalus. Next base: position 14,693,014 of record NC_041215.1, on the reverse strand, counting down.
AGCTCACATCGCACTCAATGGTGCAAGGTGGAAAGTTTTTCCTCTAAGATCAGGAGCAAGATGTGGATGCTGACTCACCACTTCTATTCAGCACGGTACTAGAAGTTCCATCAGAGCAATTAGGCCAAAAAAAGGAAATAAAAGGCATCCAAATCGGAAAGGGAGAAAGAAAACTATCTCTATTAGCAAACCCTAAGGAATCCACGAAAACTATCAAAGCTAATAAACTGGATATGGCAAAGTTGCATGATACAAAATCAACACAAAAAAGCAGTGGTGTTTCTATACATGAGCAACGAATAATCCAAAAATGAAATTAAGAAAACAATTCCATTTACAACAACAAAAAGAACAAAATATTTGGAAATACATTTAACCAAGGGGGTGCAAGACTTACACAATGAAAAGAAACTTTGAAACACTACTGAAAGAAACTAAAGACTTAAATAAATGGAAAAATGCTGTGTATTTGTGGATTAATCTTGCTACGATGGCAATACTCCCCCAAACAGTTGTAAGATTCAATGCAATCATTTTCAAAATCCCAACGGCCTTTTTTGCTGGAGTGGAAAAGCCAATCTCTAAATTCATACGGAACTGCAACTAGCCAAAACAATCTTGAAGAAAAACAAAGTTGGGGGACTCACACGTCCTGATTTCAAACTTACTACAAAGCTACAGTAATCAAGACAGTGTGGTGCTGGCCTCAGGGCAGACACGGAGATCAATGGATTAGAACTGAGTCCAGAAATAAACCCATAAAACTATGGTCAATTGATTTTTGACAAGAGTGCCAAGACCATGCAATGATGGAAAGAGAACAGTTTCCTCAACAAACTGGATTGCCACATAAAAGTGGACCCCTACCTCACCATACACAAACATTAACTCGAAATGGATCACCAACCTGAATATAAGAGCTAACACTATACAAGTATTAAAAGAAAACTTTAGGTAAACCTTCATGACCTCAGAACTAGCAATGGATTCTGAGATTTGACACTGAAAACATGAGCAACAAAAGAAAAAACAGGTGATTGGACTTGACCGAAATTTAAAACTGATGTGCATCAACACTAACAAGAAAGTGAAAAGACCACCTACAGAAGAGAGGAAAATATTTGATAAAGGACGAATGTCAAGAATATATAAAGAACTCTTACAACCCAGCAACAGAGACAAAGTAAAAAAGGTACAAAGTACTTAAATAGACATTTCTCCAAAGAAGATAAACACATGGCCAGTGAGCACATGAAATGCCCAATATCATTAGTCAGCAGGGAAATGCAAATCAAAACCGTAATACCATTTCACACCAACTACAAAGGCTATAAATTTTTTTTAAAAAGGAAAACCTCAAGCATTGGTGACGATGTGGAAAACTGAAACCCTGGTATATTGCTAGCGAGAACGTAAAATGGTCCAGCCACCGTGGAAAACGGTTTGGCAGTTCCTCAAAAGTTAAACAGTTACCGCATGAGTCGGCAACTCCACTCCTAGGCATAGACAGAAAAAAACTGAAAGCAGGTGTTCAAACAAAACCTTGTACATGCGTGTTCATAGCACGATTCACAATGACTGAAAGGTGGCAACAACCCAAGTGTCCACTGATGGATGAATGGATGAACAAAATGTGGTCCATCCACACGATGGAATTATTATTTAGCCATAGGAGGGATGAAGTTCTGACACATGCTACACATGCTACATCATGGATGAACCTTAAAACCATGATGCTGAGTGAAAGAAGGCCACATGTTGCATGATTCCATCTATGTGAAATGTCCAAACAGGTAAATCCACAGAGACAGAAAGCAGATTGGTGGTTGCCAGAATCTAGGGAGGGCGGGGATGGGGAGTGAACTGCTAACGGGGACGGGTCTCCTTTTGGGGTGATGGGAATGTTCTGAAACTAGAGAGGGGTGATGGCTGCACAACATTTTAAATATTCTAAATGCTACTGAAATGTACATTTAAAAATGGTGAGTTTTATGTTACGTGAATTTTCCTTCAATTTTTTTTTTTTAAAAAGCCATAAGTTCATAGGAAAAAAAAAAAAAGGAAAAGAGGAAATGGAAAGGGCAGATCAGGAGGCCTCAGTCCACAGCAAAGGGAGAAAGGCTGACAGTGCAGTCTGCGCCCCCAACCTCCCCATCGCAGGCCCCTCCTCCACATCACCTCTCTGCACTCCCACCCCGAGTCACTGCCAAGCCTCAGCCCACTTCCACCCAGTCCCTCCAGGGGGTAGGCAGTGAGCCTGACCCCTCCCGCACCTTCCCACAAGGACCTGGTTACAGGCAGGTCTCCATGGGAAGACGCTCTGCCTCCCAAACCAGCCCTCACCACCTGGCTGCTGTCTGTCCAGAGAAGCCCTTTTGAGGATTTGCGCCAACTCCCCGTGGAGGTGGAGCCTGCACTGGGGGCCCGTGCATGTCTGCACTGGCTGCGGCTTCTGAGGGAACCCAGTGTGTCTGGGAGGTGGATAAATCTGGCCTGGCCTCGGGGCTGCACTGGCAGGGGGTCCCGGCTGATGAGAACGTGGCCCCAGACTGGCATCGGTGTTCTGTACTCACCAGGGACCGCTTGGCTTCAGGCAAGAACTGTCCAAACTCGGAGAGCAGGTCCTCCTGGCCGCGGAAGAGGTTGGCCACCTCGGTGAACACCTCCTCTTCAGACATGCCTCGGAACGGACGGCCCTTCGTACTCAGCTGCTCCTTCTGCCGATTTTCAGGGAAGGGAAAACGAGTTGTTAGCCAAGAAACAAGGAGGCACCCTAGGCTGTGACATTCAGGCATCCCACTGTGGAGGAGACAGAGGGATAACTCACGAAAGAGAACTGGCTGGCAGAGCCCATGACTGCTGCCACCAGGAGAGGGGCCCAGCCCGCTGCCCTGCTGACACCTCCGGGTGTCCCCCAACCACTCCCCACCCCCTTCCCCCATCCCCTGCTCTGGAGAATAGCCTGTGCGCTTGAGTCTTGACCCTGCTGCACAACGCGGCCTGAGCCCCGGCCATGGATGCGGCCTGTGCTGGGAGTGCCGAGGGGATGTGGGAGGGGACAGTCAAGAAGGACCTGACCCCAGCCCTCAAGTACCCTCGAGCAGAGGCTGGGGAAGTGCAAGGTCAGTGGCGAACCCACGGTCCTCCCAAGGTCAAGGGGACTCATTCTGCTGGGCAGGGGACTGAGGAGCTAGCTCTGGGTCTGGAAGGGGCAGAGGGTGAAGAAGGAAGGGAAGGGACTTAGAAGTCAAAGGACCTGTTCCCCCAGAGTCACTAAGACTCTGGAAGGAAGATGGCTTGACCTGGAGCTTAAAGCAACAAGATGAGGACCAGACGGGACCCAGGTCGGCAGGGCAGGAAGCAGCGAACACAACTCAAGTCGGCCATCAGAAGTTAGTCCCTGTCAACTTTACACCCAGGAACGTGACAGAGCACGAGGCACTGGTGTCGGGCCCTCCCAGAGCGCACAGCAGCAGGGCTTCGACGTCCCCCCTCCACAGCTGCAAAGGGGGAAGAGACAAGGAATGGGGAGCCCTTTGCACGCCCTCCCCTCTCGGCCCTATGTACCCTGAGGAAAGCTACTTTCCAATCCTGGCACGCGGAGCACCCGTTTTGGGGGGAGAGAAAACTGCCTCCACCCTCTCCTGACCAAAGTCACCGGGACACTTGAAGGCCAAAGAAGAAAATAGGCAAAGACCATTCAGCTCAGAGAATAAATACAAATCATCCCTATACAAATGAAACAGTGATCAGACTGAGTGATGTTTGAAGAAATACAATTTAAAACAGCGTCGCAGCATTTTTGCTCATCAGACTGCATAAGGACTGGTGATTTCTGATGAGGGTGTAGGGAACTGGGTGCTCTCATTACAAGGCGGAAAGGAAGATTGGTGCCACCGGCAGAGGGGAGCCTGGAGCCATCTGTGATCATGTGCTGAGTGCACACCCTCTGACCTAGGGACGCACCTCCTGGGAATTTTCCTGCAGAGAGAGTCAGTTCTGCTCTAACACCTGTTTTGAACACAAATCTGTTTGGAACACGGACCAGGGAATGAGTTGAGCGTGGTATGGATTCTGCATTTGCTGAGGCAGGATTTTGTCCAGGAGCAACATGGGGTGAATGTGGAAAAGTGCACCCGGCTGAGCCAAGCCACCTGGTAATACACGACCCCCGACATACACACGCCCCTAACATCGCTCCCTCAGCTGCTAGAGCCACTCTGCCTGACTCCCCTCTGGGGTGACAACCCATCCCATTTTAGGAAACCTCCTCCTGGTATCTCACAGTGACCCGCAGGCTGCAACCTTTCCACACCCATGTCTACACATGACACTCAGGTCTTTTCCAAGGTCAAGTGCCGGATGTGCTGCAATATTCACATCATGCTTAGCCATTTAATGTGCGTACAACGGCACTACTGGTTTCTAGCAGGTGCCTATCTTTTTTTTTTTTTTTTTTGCAGTACATGGGCCTCTCACTGTTGTGGCCTCTCCCGTTGCGGAGCACAGGCTCCGGACGCGCAGGCTCAGAGGCCATGGCTCACGGGCCCAGCCGCTCCGCAGCATGTGGGATCTTCCCGGACCGGGGCACGAACCCGTGTCCCCTGCATCGGCAGGCGGACTCTCAACCACTGCGCCACCAGGGAAGCCCAACCTATCATTTTTTAATGTGTTGCTGACACAGTTTTTGACTCTCACGCCCTGACCCCGTTTTCCCATAAGACCTGTGGTTGGTGAGCATTTATTTGCAAAGCACGGTCATTTGGGGGGACGTCAGGACAGAACTGGCTGTGCTCATCCAGGCACATGACGTATGTTCGAAGTTGTAAAAAGGAAACAGCTGCCCATGGCTGACCTGAGGCAAGTACTGTGCTTGTATCAGTGACCTCGGTTAACCATATTTAAACGGGATCAGCACCACCAGAGCTATAACCATTTTATGGATTAGAACCCCAAAGTTCAGGGAGGTGAGGGAAAGGGCTCTGAGGGGGCAGGGGGCACAGCTAAGGTCTGACTTGAGGCCCAACAGAGATAAAAAGCAGTAACGTGTGGCCCTAGAGCTGCTGCTTTGGCCTCACAGTGTCTTTTAAAAATCCCCATCAGTGTTCGAAAATCAGGAAGAAACTCACACAGAAATTCAGATTTCCAGCTCCTTTTGAAGAAGCAGGCAACCTGAGAGTCGCCAGGGGGCTTGTTCAAAAAGCAGATGCTGGGCAGGACCTGGGGTGGCAACTCTGAGGGGAGGCCCAGGCAGCTTGCATTTCCAACCAACTCGCTGTGGCTCTGGCTGGGGAACACTGAACCGTACTTCCTTCCTCATGCTTTCTCCAAATCAACCCGTGGCCCTTTGCTAGGACCTTGGATAAGTCACTTTAACTTCTCTAAACTCCAACAAACCACCCCCCGCCCCCCCCGCAAATTCCCATCAACACAACAGATACCTGCCGGCCTTCCCTCTAACAATCCTTCCAGCCCGAGATGTGGTGACCCCACGGAATCTGTGAAGAGCCCATAAACCCCCGTGATCACAACATCACCCCTCCACACAGACTGACGTTCACAGCTGCCACTTGCAACCACTTATCTGTGAGAAGCAGGAAGTTCTCAATGCCGTACAAGGACCGTGCAGACACTGGACGTGAGGCTGACAGGACCAAGCATGTCACTGGCACCACTGCCCACAAATGTTTAGAGTATTGAAACAGTTCCAGTGGGTTTACAGGGAGCAAATGCTATCAATCTGATCCTAAACATTGATGTTAAAAAGAATCTGATGTTTTTATTTCACTTATCAAAGGTGTGCAGAAGATTTCATTTTTAAAAGTGGGTTCTGCTGCTTAGAAAAATAAAAGGCATCAGAAACTCCATGTCTGGGTGAGGATGACATCTGAACTCCTTGCATGACACAGAGGTCCCTTGCCACCCGCCTGCCTGCACTTCCTGCTAAGTCCCCTGAAGCCAGCTGCCTGCTCGGGCCCCGGGGCCTTTGCAAAGGCCATTCCCAGCACCGAGAGTCCACCTTTTGCCTGATGGTTCTGACTGATTTGCCAAGATTCAACCTGAGTATCCCCTCCGTAACCCGCTATGGGGTCAGCAGCCCTCAACCCTGACACACCTGTCCTACACACAGTCCTTCTCGTCCACCCTAATTGTTTCCAAGTTTCCTCCACCTCTAAACTGAACTCCTAAGCAACAGCAACCATTCATCCCTGTCGACCCAGCACCTGGCACGAAGCCCGGTTGTAATCAGCATAAATAAAGGTAGTTTATTGTCTAAACAATAACTAAGCCATCTTGTAAAAAGAAAACTATCTTCTTGGGTTCTTCTTTAATCCTCTGTGTGTTTCCTACTGAGGGTGCAGAGGTGCGTCAAGGGGCAAATTAAAATCAAACCTAAATAGAACTCCAACAGGTACACCCATGTTCACAGCAGCGTTATTCACAATAGCCAGAATGTGGGAGCAACCCAAGTGTCTGCTGATGGATGAATGGATAAAGAAAATAAGGCATAGCCATACAATGGAATATTACTCAGCCTTAAAAAGAAGGCCATTCTGAAACATGCTACGGTACAGATGGACCTTCAGGGCATTACGCTAAGTGAAACAAGCCAGGCACAGAGGACAAATACTGTACAATTCCACTCCTAGGAGGTCCCTATCGGAGTCAGATTCATAGAGACAGAAAGTACTGATAGAAGGGTGGGTGCCAGGAGCTGGGGGAAATGAGGAAGGGGCGGTTAGTGTTTCATGGGGACAGAGTTTCAGGTTAGGAAGATGAAAAAGTTCTGGAAATGGATGATGGTGATGGCTGCACAACAATGTGAAAGTACTTAATGCCACTGAATGGTACACTTAAAGTTGGTTAAGTTTTGTATTTATATATAGTTTACCACGGTTAGAAAAAAAATTAATGCTAAAAAAAAAGAGCTAATCAGAATTTTCCAGGATTTCATGAATTCAGATTAGAAAATCTGAATGTTTCCAATGCACCTGATATTGGATGATGCCACAAACACCCACAAAGAAGCGTGACCTACGGCTTCTTACCTGGTAAGTGTGCAGTATCTCCAGAAATGACCTGTAGATTTCTGGGTGATCTAGAAAGCGGGTCTTAATCTTGTTCACGTAGCTGATGGCGTTGTTGAATTCCACGGAATCTGACTCCAAGGGCACCTGGGGTTTGTCCTCCTTATATAGCATCTGCTGCTTGACGTTCTCTGCGCAGTCGCTGTGGTTGTGCGAATTCTCCTGACAACAGTACGACAGTGAGTTATTGTTGGGCCCGACACTGGGAACAGATTGTGAGAAACGCCAGACTGAGCTACTGTGTGCAAGAACAGGCAAAACTTAGCACAGAGCCAAGTTTTTTACGTCGACGCAGAAAAAGGTTACTTCTGGGGGCCAGAAGAGAGAAGCAGGGAGGGGGCACCCAGACAGAGACAGCCCCACCTCAGCATTCTGAGTGCCTGAGTGCTCCTGGGAGTCTCACGAACTCATCTCTGCCTGATCCTTCCCACAGATTCAAAGAACATGAACCTGAGAGGCACCCTCTATACACTTGGAGAAATTAGCATTCAGGAGAGATTTACAAAGAGTGGATTGTTTAATCCTTTTTGGAGCAGAGTGAAGTCTTCCCACACCTCTGGCCAGCCCATTTCAGCAAGACTGTTTTTAGGTGTGAAAGCACCTGCTGTCAGCAGGCATGAGACTGGGACCCTGCAGGTGAGGAGGGCCCACGGTCCAGGTTGCCCAGGGCTGCGGGACTTTTGGTGCTAGGCCTGGGGCAAGTCACTTGAGAGAAGAGAGATGGGCCCTGAGCAGTCATCAAGCATGCTCTCCACTGATGTGCTTTTCTGTCAGTACCAATAAAAATAAAAAAACAGACATACGTCTCTCTCCTGGGAAGTCGGAATCCTAATTCACAGTGGGACAGGACCAGCCCCCAAAGGAGGTGATGTTTCTGCTTCTAAACGGGAATTTTGTGTGTGGTCCTGAGGACGGCCTCCCTCTGCCACTGACCACGGCTGGGCTGCTGGGAGTGACCCTCGGCATCCTGCAGGTCCCCAACTGGGTCTCGGGCAGGCTGGGATCCTTCCGGTTCAGCTTTAGGTCTTTGCTAACACACCACCTTTCAGCGAGTCTTCCAGAACCATCCTGCACCAAAATAAAATGACTCGTATCTCCCAGCACTCTGAGCCCCTTTCTTGCTCTATTTTTCTCCACAGCACATATCACCTTCCTACAGGAAACATATTTTACTTATTTTATTGTCTCTCCAGCCCTGATCATAAGGCAAACTCCAGGAGGGCAGGGATTCTATTTTGGTCAATGCTATATCCTCAGTGCCTGGAACAGTGCTTGGAACAGAGTGGGCTTCATCCACCGTTGGGGATGATCAGATGGACCGATGAAGGAAAAAGTCCCCTGTGGCACCTGGCACTGCCTCTGGCACCCACAGCTGACCCTAGACTCCAGGGGACGCTGGGCACACTGCTGCCCACTGCTGCAGAACTGTCATCACGACACCTCCACCAGGCACACCCGCCGGCACCTGAGTGGGTCTACTAGTGCGCTGGGGCTGCCACAACAAATACCACAGGCTGGGCAGCGTCAGCAACAGACGTTTATTTCCTTGAAGTTCTGGAGGCTGGAAGTCCAAGATCAAGATGCCAGCAGGGTTGGTATCTCCTGAGGCCTCTTGGCTGGTAGACGGGTGTCTTCTCGCTGTATCCTCACAGGGTCGTTCCTCTGTGCACACATATCCCTGGGGTCTCTCCCTGTGTCCTAATTTCCTCTCCTTATAAGGACACCAGTCAGACTGGATTAAGGCCCATCCTAATGGCCTCATTTTGCCTAAATTATCTCTGTAAAGACCCCATCTCCTAATACAGTCACATTCTGAGATACTGAGGGTTAGAACTGCAAGATATGAATTTGGGGGTGCGGTGGGGGCACAATTTAGCCCATGACAGTGGGTATGGAGGCAACTCTAGGAAGTCTGAGCCGAGGAAAATAGACACAAGAGATCCAGAGCAGTCACAGCTCTAAGCACCATTTCTCCCCGGCACTAGAATTTGTTCTATGACACTTTGGGGACGCTGTTCCTGATTACCTTTGCTTAAGCTCACAGAAGTCTGTGCTCATGCTCCTTCATGGTACACAGGCTTGGCGGCAGAAGGGGCTGGAAGGAGTTGGACAGGGGCAGGGGGGAAGGGAGCAGCCCTTGAGCAGCCTCGGAGCCGAGGTTTGCTTCAGAGGAGGCTGTGGGGAGCTCCCTCCCCACCACTGCGAGGGGGCATTTCCAAGCACCACGTGCCTCTTCCAATTCCCTGGAGTGAGTCACCGTGACAAGATGGGAGAAACACCCCTGGAGACCAGGGCTCGGCAAAAGGCCAGACAGTAATGATGCAATTGCTGTGGCAAACAGTCTGGAGATTCTTTAGTAAGTTAAACATGGTTACCAGGTGACTGAGCAATTCCACTCCTAGGTATCCACCCACAGAACCAAAGACAGGTGCTCAAACAACTCCTTGTACATGCATGTTCATAGCAGCAGTGTTCACAATCGCGAGAAGGTGGAAAAAACCTACGTGTCTGTCCATCAACTGATGAACAGATGACTAAAATGCGGTCCATACCTGCCGTGGAATATTATACAGACTTAAAAAGGAATGAGGCTCTGGTATAACATAGATGAACCTCGAGAACATGCTGAGAGAAGGAAGCCCAGACACAAAATGACATATAGTATATGGTTCCATTTATATTAAGTATCCTGAAGAGGAAACTCTACAGAGACGGAAAGTGGATTACTGGTTGCCAGGGGCTGGTTGTGTGGGGGCAGAATTGGGAAGTACTGTTTCTTTTTGGGGTCATAGAAATGTTCTGGGATTAGTAGTGGTGGTTGCATGGTATTGTGAATACACTAAAAGCCTCTGAAATGGACACTGTTAAATGGTCATAATGATGAATTTTATGTTACGTAAATATCACCACAATTTAAAAAAATTTTTTAAGTAATCTGAAAGATGTAAAAATGACCAGCCATACAAAAATAAGCTGGCTTTGTTCCCTGGGCCACAGTTTGCCAACCCTTGGTCTAAACTTCTAGAACAATCCAGGCTTTTGTCTTCTCTGCCTGCTGTGGGTGGCCTCAACCAGGCACAGTTAGAAACGCCTCCTAGACACTGATAAGCGCCCTACATGGCCAACTTGTCCATCTGACTGTCCACACACAGCCCCACCTGGATATTTAAGAGATGCCTCAGATGGACTTTCCAAACACAGAAGAGCCCCCCGGCCCACCCACACTGGTCATCCCAGCAGGTGCTGCCTTCACCCAGAGACTCAGGCATCCCGGAATCACCCCTGGTGATCTCACTGATTTTTCTCGCTTTCACTGACACCCACCCCTGGCCCACACCACCCTCCACTCCAACTGGTTCCCACGCCCCTCCCAAGCCTCCCAGATCCGCTCTTGCCCCCTCAGTCCACTTCTGGCACAGCAGCCAGAGCAGCCTTTCCAGAACTCTCCCCTGGCTTCCCACGCTCCTGGCTCTCTCTCCTACACTCTCTGCTTCGGGTTCTGACCCCACCAGCTTCCTGGCTGTTTCTCAGGCACACCCACTCGTTCCCACCTCAGGCCTCTATGTCCCCACCAGGAAGACTCCCCGGGGGGACTCAGGCATGGCTCCTGCTCCCCTCACTCAGCCTCTGCCCACGGCACCTCCCCAGGCCTGGCCCCTGCTGTCTGTCACCTGCAGCACTGAACTCCCTCCTGTATTTCACATCTGTCCATATGTGTCTCACATAAGTCCCCACCTCAACCATGCAAGCGCCCTGAGAGCCAGGACTCTGAACGAACCTCAGTGCCTGGCACAGAGGTGGCCTACACCTGCTCCATGGGTGACTAAGACAAACACGAGAGGCAACCTCCCAGGAACTGACTGAACTGCGAATGACCCTTCCCAGAGGGAAGATGGTCGGCTTCCCTTTGAACGTAAAGGGGTCACTAAATTACAAGCTGCACCTCAAGGTTTATCTCTTTACTTATCACCCAAGCAGCCGTCATCCCAGCCAAGCACAAGAGGGCTGGCCCCAAGAGGCAGGGTCCATCCTGAACAAGACCCAGCAGCCAAGATTCATCACTTTCCCACCGACATCCAGTGTCTCATCCCTCTGATGTCCCGGAACGGGGACAGTCGTGAACAAGACAGACGTAGTCCTCCTGTCTAATCTGGAGGACTCAGTCTGCCAGGGAAGGCAAACCAACAAGAAACAGTGGATTTTTTATTTCTTAGCTTTGCTATGTTATTTTGAAGTATACAAAACGGGGTGCTGTGAAAATGACTTGGGGATGGGAGTGGAGGGCTCTCTGAGGAGGTGACGTTACAACTAAGGCCAACCAGATCCAAAAAGATGTTGATTCAGGAGGCTGCAGCTGCAGCAAAGGGACGTTCTTCCTGCCATGGTCCCCGGCCCCTCTCTGGTCACACTACCCACATCATGGCACATGTCTATCTTCCCCTTAGTGTTCTCAACTGGGGCGATTCTGCCCCCCAGGGGACACGTGGCAATCTCGAGATACATTTCAGGTTGTCATACTGGGGGAGGGGGTGCAACTGGTATCAGGTGGGTGGAGGCCAGGGATGCTGCTCAACACCCTACAGAGCACAAAATGGTCCCCACAAGGAAGAATGATCTGGCGACAGTGCCAAGGCTGAGAAACCCTGCACAAAAGGCTCCCCATAGGCTAAGACTTACTTATCTTCCTCAGCATCTAAGAACTATTCCCTCCTCCTCGTCTATAGCTGACAGGATACATGACAAGAAGAAAAATGGAAAACACACACACACACACACACACACACACACACACACACACACCTATACTTCAAAACAGTGAAGCTAGAAAAACCCATTAAAAAAAAAAATCACCAGGAGACTGGCGAGTAGGGAGCCCTACAAAGTTCTCAGGCTACCGTGGATTCGAAAAGGACTCTAGGAAGCTGAGAGGACATTGCGTTTGCGCCTGGAGTGAAGCAGGGCTGGAAGGGAAAGTTCTCATCAAGCCCGCCTTCAAGTTAATAGACCTGCGGTCATGAAATCCGCCTAGGGGCAGACAAGACTGGTCCGGTCTCCTTATCTCTCCAATAGTCCTCGAAGCTGTGTGTGGATCAGCAGGGGCCTTCTGGCTACTTAAGGGAAGGTGAGGCTCATGTGGAGATCCAGCCCCAAGAGCAGTTACTCCAACAGGGCTTGAGAAGGCGAATTCCACAGGTGGAGTGCAATTTAGGTCTTGGACTCCGGCTCTTTCTTAATGAGCGATGGTAATGACACCCAGTGTTTACGCAGCGCTTCAGATTCAGCAAAGTGCTCCTGCACACACTCCTGCAAACGAGCTTGCTTTTCTCCCCTAGCCATGACTGTTCTGAAGATTAATCTCCGCTAAGGCTTTTATCATCTGGAGGAGGGAGCGCTACCTCTGGCTCCTGGGGCTCCATTTGCAAACATGAAATGGAAGTTTTTGGAATTCAGTAGCTGAAGGCTTCCAAGTTCCTTTTTAAAACTGAGGTGCACTCCTCGGCTTTAATGAGACAATGTGCTGATGGTGGAGGTTGCCTTGTGTAGAGAAAAGGCAGAATTTATGTGCCAGCCCCCCTCGGAGAGGGACCAGCCACTGCCACATTGCCTCTCACTGCTCTCTTTTCAAATTCTGACTCCCTAATTGATAGGAAACTGCAATCTCCTTTATCATCAGAGGAGAAACCTACAAAATGCATCCAGAGTAGATTTTTGCCTTCCCTGCAAAAACGCCTGGGGCAGAGATGGAGGAGGTTGAAAGAGCTCGTTCATTTACACCAGCACTTCTCAATGCTGTGATTTTTGCTCCCAGGAGACACTTGGCTATGTCTAGAGACATTTTTGGCTGTCTTGACTGGGTGAGGGCCTAGTGGGTGGAGGCCAGGGATGCGGCTGAACACCCCACAATGCCCTGGACAGCACCCCCACAGCAAAGGGTTATGCCCTAAATGGCAACAGGGCCGAAGAGAGAAAAAGACAACCATTACCTTATAAAAGTAAAGCTCAAACAGGCTTTCTTTTTCTCAGGGGATCTGGTGAGCAAACACAAGAAGGGACTGCATAGATAGAAGAGGCAGCAACCTGTCACTCAAGAAAAAAGGGCCACAAAAGCCACAAGCCTGAGCTCAGTCAATGATCCTGTTGGCAGGTGAATGAAGCACAGCAACAATAAACGTGGCTAGTCACACATGCATCTCCACCGCTTTATTTTGTGGGTGGCACCGAGGGTGATCAGAGGGACCGCAGGCCCAAGTACAAGTGTGGCCTGCCCAGTGCGCTCAGGGGGAGAGCCTCAAACCAAGACCTCTGTGACTGTGGATGCGATTATTTTGACTGGACGTACAACTGTGTCAGGAGAATGCCTCCCTGACACACACAGACACATCCGCTCTTGATTTAAATCCGCCAAACGGATCAATTTGGGATGCAGAGGCTGCCTATGTAGGTGTTTCAATCTACTTTGATTTCTGCTAGAAGCATTTTAAGAAAAAGATCAGCTCTTCACCAGCTTTCCAGCAGTGAAATACACGAGCCACGCTGTCCGGCCTGAGTACCTGAGTACCACGGTGGGCTGTGCTAAGGCCAGATCACTCAAACCACTGCAGCGGCATACCTGGCTCGACAGAGGCGACTGTATGTTTAACTTGCCGTTCTTGGGAATGTCTATTCTGTACCCGAGAGGAAGGAAAGCGTTGAATCCAACAATCAGGTCAGGGTGTTCATGGAAGAGCTGCGACACTCGTCGGATGACTCCAGGAGTATCGATGCTGGAACGAAGAATGAGAGTGGGCAGAAGCGTCTCGGGAAGCAAACTGAAAGCAGAATCGACTCCTCCCTTACTGTGCCATGGCACGAGCTCCTCAACAGACAATGAAGCACCCTCAAATGTGACTGGCGTGATTCTGCCCACAGTGATCCACTACCAAGGCAACCGGGCCTGGGCTCCCTGTGCCTTCCTGGCAAAACCCACAGAATATGTACACAGCACGGCTCCCAAAACACTGCAAGCACATGTGCTAGGTTCTGAAAATGTCAGGACAGCCAGCTGCAAGTCCTGGGCTCCAAGAAGTGACAGAAGGTTAAAGCCCTCTAAACGGGAGACAGATTCATTTCATATGAATTAGGAGACTATGACACAGGAGTTGTTCCCAGCAAGTGACTATAATGTATAAATGTCAAAGGCCCTGCAAGTATGAAAGCTGCTAAGAATCTGAGGGGAGAGATAGGGTCTCCCATAGGGCTGCAGTCAGGGCCAAGGTCTTAGCATCATGCTTGTGGAAGGAAACCAGGCTGGCCCTGCCGTATTTCCTCAGAGGGGGAAGCAGCACAGTGGGGATGTGACACTTTAGAATCTAAGTCAGAGGGACCGAGTTCTGGTCCCGTCCCTGCTCCTAAGGTGGATCTGGGCAAACCGCTGGCCCACTCTAAGCCTCAGTGAGCCCCTGTCAAACAAGCTCACTATCCATTGGGAGGTACCCCGTCTATCTCTAACACTCCTGATTCTGTGCCTATGAATACAGCTAAAGTGTATTAAACGCCTTCTAAGTGCCAGGTTCCTTACTAAGCATTTTATGCGCATTATTTCCAAGCAGGCCTGGCACTAGGGTGAGGCAAGTGAGGAACTCACCTTGGGGATAAGATTTAAGAGAGAGCGTAAACATTCGACAATCAAATAACATTTTCATGCAGTGCTTGTAAAAAAAATCTAAAATAATTTTTAAAAATCCCCAACGAACAAAATTCTTTTAAAAAATCAACACTTTGAGTAAAGACAGGATCCGACTCTGTGCTTGCTCGACTGCCTCACTCGCCGCCCCCCATCACCGCCCTCGTTCCAGGAATCCCTGCAACAGCTCCACAAGGGGGTACCTTTCCGTCTCGTTTTTTTGGAAGAAGGCACTGAGGCTCCCAGAAGTTCGACAACCTGCACAAGGGGTCACCCTGTTGAGGGGCAGCCGGGGTTGGGGGTTCCCACCCCGCTCAGGCAAACTGAGGCCCAGGGTGGCCCCCCGGGATGGGTAGGGGCCCCGCTGGTACCTCTGGCTTTTGAACTCCTTCATGATCTCCAAGAAACCATTGTAAGTGGCAGGGTCGCTGCCGAAGCGGATCTTCACCTGGTCC
Source organism: Physeter macrocephalus (assembly GCF_002837175.3). NCBI lineage: Eukaryota > Metazoa > Chordata > Mammalia > Artiodactyla > Physeteridae > Physeter > Physeter macrocephalus. The sequence continues at coordinate 14,677,808 of NC_041215.1, read as the reverse complement.
AGGTAGGTGAGGGCGTCCTCCACCTGAGGGGAGGGGGGAGGGTCCAGGTGGGCCGCGGTCGGCGGAGGAGAGGACGGGAGCAGGGGTCCCTGGCGGGAAGGGGGCGGGCCGGGCATCCGAGGGGCGGAGGTGGGGAGTCGGGGGTCCGGGGCCGAGCGGAGGGGAGGCCGAGGGCCGGGCGGGGCCCGGTGGGGGGCGCCGGCCTGCGGAGGCTGGACGACGGGGGTCTCCCAGGGAGGGCTGGCCCACCACTTACGTGCACCGGCAGCTTCTCATGGCCCGCAGAGCCCGAGCGACCCCAGCGGGCGCCGCTCAGCCCCCGGCCCGCGGGGCCGCCGCCGCCGCCGCCAGCATGCGCCATGTTGGAAGTCGGAGCCGCGGCCCGCCCCGCCCCCGCCCGAGGCCCGGCCGCGCATGCGCTGGTCCCGCCCTAGGAGGCGTGGCCTGGTGACGTCAGGGAAGGCGGGGCTTCTTGAAGGTTCCCTGTAGACTCTTACCCTTAAAACTGGAATGCTACTAAAACGCATTCTATACCACGTGTGGGCAAACCAAGACCTGCTGTCTGCGTTTGTCCGGCCCCACAAGCAAGCTCAGAATGGTTTTTACAATTTTAAAAGTTGGAAAAAATCTCAGAAGACTATTCCGTGACACGTGAAAATTCTATGAAATTTCAGTGTCTGTAAAATAAAGTTTTGTTGGAACACAGGCACGCCCACTCGTTTACCGGTCATTTCTGGCTATCTTTGCGCTACAACAGTAGGGTGAAGAGCTGCGAGAGATGCTAAGATCTACACGCCTGATATATGTACTAAAAAAGTGTTCTGGGGGCTTCCCTGGTGGCGCAGTGGTTGCGCGTCCGCCTGCCGATGCAGGGGAACCGGGTTCGCGCCCCGGTCTGGGAGGATCCCACGTGCCGCGGAGCGGCTGGGCCCGTGAGCCGTGGCCGCTGAGCCTGCGCTCCGCAACGGGAGAGGCCGCGGCAGAGGAAGGCCCGCATACCACACAAAAAAAAATAAAAATAAAAATAAAAATAAAAATAAAATAAATAAAATAAAAAAAAATAAAAAAAAAAAATAAAAAAAATAAAAAAGTGTTCTGGACCCCTGCTTTATAGGGTTGATGTAACAACGGGATATGGGCATACAGGGCCCGAGGGTGAACTTTTACTAAATTGCTCTTGACTTAGTCCTGATCCTGTTATCTTCACTTCTCTAGTCCTGATCCCATTACTTCCCCACTAGACCAGTTCGGGAGTCTCTTAACCAGTTTTTCCAGTCCCAGTGCTATCAAGAACTGAGATCATTCCACAGCTGCTTCCAAATTTCCAAGATCTTCCTATTTCTTGTGAATGAAATCTAAGCACCTACATGCAGCATTGAAGGTAATAAAAACCTGGCCCTTAGGAACCTGTTCCTGCAGAATTTTCCACCCAAGCAAGCTGCCCTCTCTCTGTGCAGAACCTCCTGTCAATGTCTGCCTAGCTTGGCTGCTTTCTGGCCCCGTACATCAGCACATATTATTTCCCTTGCCGAAATCCCCGTTCTATCTCTTCATTACACAGAAAGCACCCTACACATCCTGCAAACTACAACCCAAATGTCCTCTCTTTCAAGAAGCTACCCGACCTCTCCTCTGCCATCCACAGTCTCTTGCATATCATCTTTATTTGGTATCTCTTTTTATATGTGAAGAGGTGCAGGTAAGCTGAGTTGGCTGCCCATTGGCAATGAGTGCATCATTTGCCAGGGGTCAGGAGTAGTATGGTGAACAAAACTGACAAGGCTTTTACCCTCACAGAGTCATCAGTCTTTCAAGAAGGATAGGAATCAATCACAAACACAGATGTAAGGTTTCAACTGTAACAGATACTTCAAAGAGAAGGTACAAGTGTAATAGTTACTATGTTCCAGTTACTATGGCTGTGTTACAAACCATCTCAAGATTTAGAGATTTACAATGATAAGAACATTTATTTTTCTCTCCAATCTACAATTTGGGCATGCTTGGCAGGAATAGCTCATCCTTAGCCCCTCAGTGTCAGCTGGGTGGCTGGAAGGCTGAGACTGGAATCCTCTGAAGGTTTACTCACTCACATGTCTGTCAGTTGCTTCTGGCTGTAGGTTGAAACCAGTGCTGGGGCTGTTGCCAGGATTGCCTACATGTGGCCTCCTCATGCAGCCTGAGCTTCCTCACAATATGGCAGCTAGGTTCCAAAACCAATCATCCTGAGAGGAGTAAGTGAGCCGGATGGAAGCATTATAGCCTTTTCTGATCTACCTTTGCAAGTCACACAGAATCAAAAGTCCCTCCCAAATTCAAGAGAAGGGCTGACAGACTCCAGAATGTGGTGAGTGACCAGGTTCTGGAATAGCATGGGGGATAGGAAATATTGCCATGACCATTTTTGGAAAATACCTTCTGCTACCCGAGGGACTTAACCCAGACTAGCAGGGGATGAGAACAGCTTCCCAGAGGAAGCTTTCCATTCTAGCTGAGTTCTGAAGGATATGTAGGTGTTCACCATGAAAGTCAGGGGAAATGGCTGTGCAGAGGCCCTGTGGTGGGGAAGAGTGTGGCACATTTGAAGAACTTTAAAAAAAAGGAAAAAAATAAAAAGACCAGTGTTGTTGGACCGCAGATGAATGGGAGGAAGAAGGAGAGAAAGAGAGAGAGAGAGAGCCAAATAAGAATGGAAAGGACAGAGGGGGCAGGCTATTCATTCTTATGAGATGAGTTAAGGCTTTTGGTCTTGGCATTTAGTGCTGGTAGAAACTGCGCATGGCTTCTGAACAAGGAACTGTTTGAGCAGCTTTGAAGTTGGAAGCAAGTACTCTGACTACTCTGCAGGGAAGTGATTGGAGGGGAGCCAGGGAGGGTGCAGGGAGGCTGTTTCATCATTTAGGCAGGCAAAGGATCATGGTGGTTTAGACCAGGATGGGAGCAAAGGAGGTGGAGAGAAGGGGGTGGAAGGGAGGGATATTTAGAAGGTAAAGCAGAGAGGAAGTGGCGCTGGGTGGATGTGGCGGTGGGGGAAGGAAGCATTGAGGATTCATAGCTCCCAGCCCACAAAGGGATTCTGCTCAGTTTCACTGCATTCCTGTCTGAACAGCAGCTAAGGCGGCCTGAACCACATTCGGAGGCCACCAGAGTCTAGACAGCCCTTTCCACACCAACACCCCCTGGCAACAGTCCCTATCCTGAGAATCAACGGCACATGTTGGCTTCTGATACGCCCTAGGGTCCTCACACAAGGCCCCCCCTTCCACAAGGATCACTGAGTTTTCCATTCTTTTACTAGGTCTCACAGGGTCAAAGGAAGCCCTCACTCATTTGGAGAATGGACAGCCACAAGCCAATTCCACCTTAGGCGTGTGTGAGCTCTGAAGGATGCATGAATATGTGCATGTTTGTGTGTATGAGTGTGTGTGTTCAACATGTGGGCAATAGCACACATACATCTTTTCATTCTCATTTTTTTTTTTTTCGGTACGTGGGCCTCTCACTGTTGTGGCCTCTCATGTTGCGGAGCACAGGCTCCGGACGCACAGACCCAGTGGCCATGGACCACGGGCCCAGCCGCTCCGCGGCATGTGGGATCTTCCCGGCCCGGGGCACGAACCCGCGTCCCCTGCATCGGCAGGCGGAATGGACAGCCACAAGCCAATTCCACCTTAGGCGTGTGTGAGCTCTGAAGGATGCATGAATATGTGCATGTTTGTGTGTATGAGAGTGTGTGTTCAACATGTGGGCAATAGCACACATACATCTTTTCATTCTCATTTTTTTTTTTTCGGTACGTGGGCCTCTCACTGTTGTGGCCTCTCATGTTGCGGAGCACAGGCTCCGGACGCACAGACCCAGTGGCCATGGACCACGGGCCCAGCCGCTCCGCGGCATGTGGGATCTTCCCGGCCCGGGGCACGAACCCGCGTCCCCTGCATCGGCAGGCGGACTCTCAACCACTGCACCACCAGGGAAGCCCCCATTCTCATTTTTATAAAGCATAAAAAGTTGCTAAGCTAATTTTTTTTTCTTTACTATTCTAATATACACAGATTAAATTGAAATCCTTACAGATAAACAACAAGACCTATTGTATAGCACAGGAAACTAGAGTCAATATCTTGTAATAACCTATAATGGAAAAGAAGCTGAAAAAGAATATATATAAATATATATATATGAATCACTTTGATGTACACCTGAAACTAACACAACATTGTAAATCAACTATACATCAACTTAAAAAGTTAAAAGGGTTTGTATAAAAATAAAAATAATTTTAAAAAATTTTAAATAAAAACTAGAAAAAAATTGAAAACCTTAGAGTTGACAGTTTAGCTAGAGAGTTTAGATAAATTTGGAACACAAATGTCCTTACCATTTGTCTAATTTAATGGCATTAAGGTAAGATTCTTAGGTGGGTCTTTTGTTGGACAGTATTTTGGCAAAGTTAAGAAGATCAAATATATTATTTTGAACTAACCTAAGTCTTCCCAGGTGACAAACATTAGGATCAAAATCTCTCAAGTCCAGAATCACGTGTTGTAGCAGAATTCGAAAGCTGCTGGAGATTCTCATGCCCTGGCGTGAGTGCCCTGCCCCATCTCCCATTCTGGAGTGTGGGAGGGCCTGGGAACGTAATAGATGTCACGCTTACATTTAGGTTATGCTACACGGCAAAGGTGAAGGGAATTTGCAGGTGTATTTAAGGTCCCAAATGAGTTGATTTTTCATTCATCAGAAGACAGATTATGCTAGGTGGGCCTGACATAACCAGGGGCACCGTTTAAAAGAGTCTGGAAGTCAGCGCCTTGAAGCAGCAGAGAGGTGTGATCCTGTTGGCCTTGAAGGAGGCACCAGCAATGTCGTGATCTGCCTTTGGAAAGAGGCAGCTTCTGGGAGCTGAGAGCCACAGTCCTACAGTTGCAAGGAACTCAGTTATGAAGGAGCATGGACCAGGGCTCTGAGCCTGACTGTGAGATCCTAGCCCCTCTGACACCTTGTGAACCCTGAACAAAGAGCCCAGCCACACTGTGCCGAGACTCCTGATCCACAGACACTGTGAGAGAATAAATGGCTGCTCTTTTCAGCTGCTAACTTTGAGGTGATTTGTTATGCAGCAATAGCTAACTAATACTCCTATGAAGTAGTCATGTCAAAACCGATGAAGTAGTCTTGTCAAAACTGTTTACCTTGTGATGATGAGGTGTCAATGTATGTTCTTCAAGTGTAACAAATGTGTTGCTCTCGTGAGGGACGTTGATAATGGGGGAAATTACACATGTGTAGGGGCAGGGGATATGTGAGAAATTTTGCTGTGAACCTAAAACTGCTCCCCAAAATAGTCTCTTAAAAAACATGTTTACCCTAAATCTAATCAAGCTTTTTAAGACCAGGATTGGCAGATTGTAAATATTTTATATTTTAAATAAATAAAGAAATAAAGGAATAAAGACACAGACGTAGAGAATGGACTTGAGGACACCGGGAGGGGGAAAGGTAAGCTGGGACGAAATGAAATAGTGGTGTGCACATATATACACTACCAAATGTAAAATAGATAGCTAGTGGGAAGCAGCCACATAGCACAGGGAGATCAGCTGGGTGCTTTGTGACCGCCTAGAGGGGTGGGATAGGGAGGGTGGGAGGGAGACACGAGAAGGAGAAGATATGGGGATATATGTATATGTATAGCTGATTCACTGTGTTATAAAGCAGAAATTAACACACCATTGTAAAGCAATTATACTCCAATAAAGATGTTTAAAAAAATAAAAATTATAAAGAAAAAAACTTTTTATATACACACACAAATAAATAAATATAAAATAAAAATAATATTATAAATGCTATATATAATACAAATATGTATGCTTATTATATAATATTTATATATTATATATACAATACTAATGTGTATAATATAAATATATATAATATAGATAAATATAAAGGGCCAGATTTATAAATATTTTTGGTTTTGGGGCCATACATTCTCTGTCACTGTAGCATGAAAGCAGCTGTAGGCAATATGCGAATGAATGGGCATGGCTGTGTTCCAATAAAACTTTATTTACAAAAACAGGCATGCAGGGACTTCCCTGGTGGTCCAGTGGTTAAGTCTCCACGCTTCCAATGCAGGGGGCCCAGGTTTGATCCCTGGTCGGGGAACTAGATCCTACTTGCATGCCGCAACTAAGAGTCAGCATGCGGCAACTAAGAAGCCCACATGCTGCAACTAAAAAAAAGATCCTGCGTGCCGCAACTAAGACCCAGCACAGCCTAAATAAATAAATAAATATTTTTTAAAAAAACCAAAAAACAGGCATGCAGGCTGTGGCTTGCTGACTCCTGCTCTAGAATATAAGAGGCTAAATAGATAAAACAACCAAATGCAATGCAATGTGTGAAGAAATCTTGATTGGGTCCTAGTTTGAAAGAAACAGCTAATTAGGAATGGTTTCAGGCTAATTAGGAAAAGTAGGAATGCCTATTAAAAGATATTAAATAATGATTGTTGGTTTTGGTAGGTGAATGCAGCTATGTAGGAGAATGACCTTATTCCTTAAAGATGCCTCCTGACGTATTTAGGGACTGAAGTGACTTGATATCACCAGGGACGGAATTAGGATGAGGAGAGTGAGGAAAGTTTGTGCCAAGTACAGGATCAGATCTTATTTTTATTTAAAATGTCGGTATTTTGTTCATCATGCATTTTTATTCATTTTGATTAAAAAGTTATGGTAATACAATGTTTATTTTGATGGTTGAATTTCTTTGGTGCCTCTTAAACTTTGTGTCTGAGTGCCCCACTCTCCTCACCCTAGTCCCAGCTGTCACTTTGAACTGGTTTAGCAGGAGATTGGCAGTGATAGGGCAATCGGGGAATCTCGAGAGTAACTAAATGCGTGTTCATTGTTCTCAATATTGCAACTTTGCTGTGAGTTTGAGCATTTTCTTTTTTTAAAAAATAAATTTATTTACGTTTGGCTGTGTTGGGTCTTCATTGCTGTGTGCGGGCTTTCTCTAGTTGGCGGCAAGCGGGGGCTACTCTTCAGTCCGCTGAGCAGGGCTCTCATCACGGTGGCTTGTCTCTGTTGTGGAGCACAGGCTCTAGGCGTGCGGACTCCAGTAGTTGCAGCATGCGGGCTCAGTAGTTGTGGCTCACGGGCTCTAGAGCACAGGGTCAGTAGTTATGGCACACGGGCTTAGTTGCTCTGCAGCCTGTGGGATCTTCCTGGACCAGGGCTCAAACTTGTGTCCCTGCATTGGCAGGCAGATTCTTAACCACTGCGCCACCAGGGAAGTCCCGAGCATTTTCAAGTTAAGTAAATAAATTTAAAAATCTCTAGACTTTTAAAGTTAAAAGTTTTTAATTAACTGAAAACCCCCCAAACTCATAGATACAGAAAACAGATTGGTGGTTGCCAGAGGCAGGGGGTGGGGGTGGGTGAAGTTGGGCAAAAGGTACATCTCTGGGGAGAGGAATTGGGGAATTAAGAGCTGTTTGGGTGACCAGATGTCTTGATTTCCCAGTGACTGAAGGGTTATCAGGACATGGGCCTTTCACTTTTAACTGGGGTAGTCTCCTATAAACAGGGTCACCATGATCACCCTACTTCTTATTTTTACCTTATGTCCTTCTTATTCCTCTGTTCTATTTGATTTGCTTACCATGAATATGTATTATTATTATTTACATAACTACCTAATAAAGAAGCTGATTTCTCATCCAAAAAAATTTATGATAAATAGTCCTGGAGACGTAATGTACAATATGGTGACTATAGTTAATAATACTGTGTTGTATATTTGAAAGTTGCAGGAGAATAGGTCTTAAAAGTTCTTAACAAAAAAAGAATGAAATAATGCCATTTGCAGCAACATGGTTGGACATAGAGATTATCAAACTAAGTGAAGTAAGCCAGACAGAGAAAGACAAATATTATATGATATCGCTTATATGTGGAATCTAAAAAAAAAGATACAAAGGAACTTATATACAAAACAGAAATAGACCCACAGACACATAAAACAAACTTATGGGGGCTTCCCTGGTGGCACAGTGGTTAAGAATCCACCTGCCAATGCAGGGGACATGGGTTCGAGCTCTGGTCTGGGAAAGATCCCACATGTCGTGGAGCAAATCAGCCCATATGCTACAACTACTGAGCCTGCTCTCTGGAGCCCGCAAGCCACAGCTACTGAGCCCACACACCGCAACGACTGAAGCCCGCATGCCTAGAGCCTGTGCTCCACAACAAGAGAGGCCACTGCAATGAGAAGCCCACGCACCACAACGAAGAGTAGCCGCCGCTCGCCGCAACTAGAGAAAGCCTGCGCATAGCAACGAAGACCCAATGCAGCCAAAAAATAAAAATTAATTAATTTAAAAAAATAATTAAATAAAACAAACACGGTTACCAAAGGGGAAAGGAGGGGGAGGGATAAATTAGGAGTTTGGGATTAACATGTACACACTACTATACATAAAATAGATAACCAACAAGGACCTACTGTATAGCACAGGGAACTGTACTCAATATTTTGTAATATTCTATTAGGGAAAATAATCTGAAAAAGTGTGTGTGTGTGTGTGTGTGTGTGTGTGTGTGTGTATACATACATATGAATCACTTTGCAGTACACCTGAAATTAGCATAGGTAATGTATAAGTATAGTTGCAAATCAACTACACTTCAATTAAAAGCAAAGTTCTTATCAGAAGAAAAAAATTTTAACTATGTGTAGTGATGGACATTAACTAGACTTACTGTGCTCATTTCACAATATATACAAATATCGAAACATTATGTTGTACACCTGAGACTAATATAATGTTATATGTTACTTATATCTCACTTTTAAAAGGACTCTCTAGAATTTAATATAAATTAATTACTGCTGCAACTAGAGGGGCTGTATATTCCAATTGCCTTGGGACAGTCCAGTTTATTGCAGTTGTCCCAGAGTACTTAAGAGCATTCCTTTTCACTCTCTAGAGGTGTCCCAGCTTGGATAGTGTGTTAATATAGTCCTGTTCACACAATAACCACGCTCTCAATCTGGCTCCACCATGGCTGGGGGACTTCAAGCAAGTCACTCCGCTGCAAAGCACAGTGCTTGTCAAACATTCATAGCAACCAAACACCTTCTCAAATGAAAACTCACTACAAAAACCCCAATGTAAGCAACAATTCGGAGTAGCATTTTCGTAAAAATTTCTTTCCTATGTTCAAATTAGTGTTTACGTACAAAGCAGTTGATTCTCACTGAGGCTGTTGAGATGGACACACACATTTTAAGCCACAAGTTGTAGCTGAAATCTTAGTCACATCCACTTTATTTCCGCGTTGGGTAAACCTCGGATTCACAGAAGGCGTGGTGGCAAAGAGCAGCTATTTTTTCAAGGGCTCCTTTCACAATCTAAGTTAAATGGAGATGGCAGGAGAACCCATGCTAGTTATCTCCAACACCTTAAAAAACTGCTACCCAACATGTATTTTAGAATTACAGTTATGAAATATTTTTTAATGGAATTTGATGCTAAGTAATGTTTGCAGAACTGTCAAAGCCCTCATTGGAACACTCGTTTGAGAAACAACTGAATGAGAGTCAGGTCACATGCAGCTCAAAAGCCTCTGTTTCTAAGGTTGTTTTTTCTGAAACTCTTGTCTGGAATCCAATGGGAGTGGGGGAAGGAAGGAATAGCACCTTGAAGGTTTGGACTCTACTATCCATATAGCAAAAGGCCCAGAAGCAAGTGGGGCTTTTAGAAGGCTGCAGGCAAAGAAGAAAGAGCCATTTAAGTGGAGCGCAAACAGTTGGACTGTTGAACTTGCACAAGGCAGAAGTGGTCCAAAAGCACAGCAGGGAGATGTCCATAACTTTTTCCATCTGCTTCCAAGAGCCTCCAGTTTTTAAGATAAAATGTATCATTATTCTCAAAGTGCGGGAGCCAGGGAGTAGAGATGGAAGAATGATAACAGGTTAACTGTTTTAATGCCAAGTTGGGTCATGAGTCAGCTCAGGAACTAGAGACATGGGCCAAATGTGCCTATAAGTATAAATTTGAGCCAATTGCCAACTTTTAAAAATGAGAACATTTCTCATAAAAGTTTGGATTTCTGGCTTTACTTATGACAACAGGAAGCTCTGGCACCAGTAGGCTGCTTTCCCCATGGCGATTCCGGGGTAGAGTCAAGGTATCCGTGTCTACCCAAGACACAGCAGTGCCCTCCATGTTCCTATTGTCACTATCACTCTCTGCTGGTCACCCAGGTGCACAGCAATCATCTAGATTACTCGTTGGCCTCTGTGGGCATTTGAACGTGCCACCCATGGAATTGATGTTTGTGCTTCTGAGTCTAAAATTAAAGTGAGGTGGTCCCAATAATAATTGGGACAGGAAGGCTCTGGGCTTTCATTTCTCAGAGTTCTTGCACCTCGGGCTCATGATTTTGAGCAAATCACAGCTACCTCTGCAAGGCTGTTTTTTCATCTCTGAAATGGATGCAGAAACTCCTGCCCTCCCTGACGTATGGACTGTGATAATGATCAGACTATAGCACCTGGTGCTCTATAATCTATAAAGCTCTGTGGTCCACATTTGTGTTTTGGTTGGTCTCACATCCATCCATCCCCCCTTGACCTGGTACAAGCACCCTAGTTTCCCTGGGGAATAGCCTTTCCCCTCTCAGTCTACGTGGTTGGGTGGTGTTGACTTCATCTTCAGCCTGGATGGGCATGGGGTCAGGCCCACCAATCAGAGTGTTGCATTCTCCCCAGAGATAGCTTTGTGTTCCGGGATGGGTGTATGAGCTAATTGGGGCTAATAGACTTAGAACCAGGACTTTGGTTCAAACTGTTGGAAAAAGGAAACTCTCTTTTCTACTGAACTTTGCTGTCATGTTGCTAACTTGGGGGTGATGGGTCTGTGAATGGAGCTGACAAGGAGGAGAAAAAAACAGAAAGATGGTAGGAAGCAAGGTCTGGGTCACATAACCGGAGGCTTTGGGTCCAGATATACATCAACACATACAGTCTTTTTGCTTCAGATTGAATGGGGCTAACTCACTGGAGACACAGGGGGTTTTTACACTAGCAGGCAGACTTGTGAGCATTTGTTTGATTTAGATTAGTTTCCCTGGGCACTCCCTGATCTTGAGTCCTGGAGTGCTCCTGCAGCAGCAGCCAGCTCTTCTCTCTGCCTGGATTTGACCACCCACACTGCTTTTTTGAAGTTCTTGAGAGAGTCCTGTTTTTGTTTTTGTTTTTTTGCGGTATGCGGGCCTCTCACTGTTGTGGCCTCTCCCGTTGCGGAGCACAGGCTCCAGACGCGCAGGCTCAGTGGCCACGGCTCACGGGCCCAGCCGCTCCGCGGCATGTGGGATCTTCCCGGACCAGGGCACGAACCCGCGTCCCCTGCATCGGCAGGCGGACTCTCAACCACTGCGCCACCAGCGAAGCCCTTGTTGTGAGATTCTTGATGAAGGGCACTGGAAACGTTCACGGATGAGATAGCCATGTCTGGTGGGGGCAATGAAGCCATTGGAGGCTGGGATGATTCTGTTCACCACAGCATGGACAAACTGGATGGCCAGCAGTGTGCCTGTCAGGGGAAGTGGAGGGGAGGGTACAACTGATAAAAATGTGGCCACAGAGATCCAATCTCACACATTGAGAGCTGGCTGCATGGGGTCAAATCTCTGCTATGCCCCTTACTAGCTTAGGCATGAAAGCCAACCTCTCAGAGTCCCTCTTGCTTCATCTGCAATATGGGAACAATAACTGAGCCTAACTGCTGAGGGGAATTCTGAAGATTTGAAGATGTCATGCACATCAGGTGCTAACTATCATTTTCAGCCAGAGCGAATTCAGTAAATATTATTATTATTGGAAGAGGAATGGGAAGACATGTTGTGAACCTGCACAGGATGGGCTTTTAAGGCCACAATCCTCAGACCTCACCTTCTGAGCCATCATCTTTTGGCCAGGCATCTTTGTTACTCTGTATTAGACTACAATGTATTGGATTATAATGTATTCAATTACAATGTATTAGATTATAATGTATTCAATTATAATGATTCAATCACAATGTTTTCAGTTATACTGTATTCGATTACAATGTATTCAACTCTACCTGATATTCACTCAGCCACTTACTTGCTTTGTGACCTTGGGAAAGTTCCTTAATCACTCTGAACTTCAGCTTCTTCATTTGTCAGATGGGGATAGCAATAGCTCCTAAACCCCTGCCAGTGTATAAGGGCTCCTTTCTCTATAGGAGAATGTGACAGAGGTGACATGGGGACCAGGCAGACCAGCTTGAAACCACAGCCCACCCCATCTCTCAGAGCCTCAAATTTTGTAAAGTGGTGGTGCCTATTGAGAGAATTAAATGGCATGGTGACAGTACCCAGGACACAAGAAATGTTAACTCCTGTTACTATGTCCTTAGTGTAATATTGAACAGAGTGAGAGATGTGAGGTTTTCAAAGTGGCTGATCTTAAGATGCCCCCAAACATTTACAGGGCCTAAGGAAAGAGAATGAATGAAGGTCAACATACTATAAGATACAACATGTGAACATTGCAAATCTATCTAATAAACTATTAAATGAAACATGTTCTATCCTTCTACACTGATGGATGTACCTTCAGAACCACCTGGAAGGTCAGGTTTGGGTTGAGGATTCTTGGGCTTCTCAGTTACATGCCAGAATGTAATGGTGTGGGAGAGCCCAGCTGTCTGTGGTTTGCCCGCTTCTCTTCCCACATCCAGCTCCGTCTTATATCCCTAGGGGCCTCAGACACATACATGTGAACCCCCCAACCTCGCTCACACATCCAGACTCCATGCACACCACGCCAAGACCACCCTCCAAGCCTGGGGGTGTGTACACAAGAGGCACAGCCCACTTTCAGAAGGATAGAGCTGGGGAAGAGGCCTGCACAGGCCCTAAAGAGGGCTCCTGGGCAGGTGGGGAGGGTGTTCTGGAGTTCTAGGTATCCAGAGCATGGGTCTAGAGGGGGAAGTAAGCTCTCATTGGGTCTGTCCCCTGAGCCTGCAGAAACTTCTCTAAGCAGAGGGACCCAGCTAGGGGAGGCTGGAGTGGGGCCCTCTAATGGCCAGGATCCAGAACAGAGTCCTTCATTTCCAGATCTAAGCTCAGTCCTACCTGCAAAGCAAAATGACTCACCATCCAGCACACTCCAGACGATTATGGAGCTATCTTTCAAGCCTGCGTAGACGTACTTGTCATCCTTGGAGAAGCAAGCACATTGGACTCCTCTACAGCAAGAATTCTGCTGAAAAAGGTAATGTGATCTTCATTTCAGACTGAAAGACACCCAGGAGTCCAACCCCAAGGCACTTGTATGGGAAGCCAGACTTATAAGCACCTTTTGAGAGATGGATCAAGTTAAAACCTGGAGAGATGGGTAGCATCGATATTCCCAGGACCAAAACACATCTTCAAAGAGATTGGATTGAGAGGATTAGTGACATTTTGCACTGGAGAATGGGAATTATAGGATTTAATTTCTTAAATGACCTTGGTTATACAAGTATTAGCTCCAATTGTATTTAATTAAAAGCTATATGCTAAATGCAATTTGGGATCCTAGAAGAGAAAAAGAGAATTCACTGAAAAACATATGATCCCAATAAAGTTGATAGCTAATTATACTGTTCCCATGTTACTTTCTTAGTTTTGACAAACGTACTCTAGTTGCATAAGATGTTAATATCTGGGGAAGCTGGGTGAGGGGTAGGTAAATGGGAACATTTGCACTATCTTCACAACTTAATCTGTAAATCTAAAATCATTCCAGGGACTTCCCTGGCGGTCCAGTGGTTGGGTCTTCACCTTCCAATGAGGGGGGTGTGGGTTCGATCCCTGGTTGGGGAGCTAAGATCCCACATGCCTTGCAGCCAAGAAACCAAGACATGTAACAGAAGCAATGTTGTAACAAATTCGATAAAGACTTTAAAAAATGGTCCCCATAAAAAAAAATCTCAGAAAAAAATCATTCCAAATTAAGTTTCATTTTTTTAAAAAAACCAAAAAGCTAGGTGTATTTAACTGCTGTGGTGACATTTCCCATCTCAACGAGGCAAAAGATTACTTACATCTCAGCCTTATAGTGGCTTCATAAAAATAAATGTCAAGTGGGATGAAGGCTTTTTAAGACAAAACTACACATATTCTGTTCTCTTAGTTACAAGATCGTCTCCCTTAGCTTATTAACAATTTTTATATCTTGCAACCTAAGGTAAAATCTTTGTTCTCCATCTGAGAAACTGGAATAATAGCAACAACCTTACAAGACTGTTGTGAGGATTAAATTATAGAATGATATTTTAATATGTATATTTTGCATAATGTACATAATATGAGTTTGTAAATATATAATACAGCTCTTAATCATATTGATACAAAAATTATAACTCCTTACGAGATGGACAGTGCAAACTGTCTTAGACACTTTGTATGAAAAGAAGTCACCAGTTTCCCTTTTCAGAGCCTTCACAGTTGCTGTTCCTTCTGCCTAGAATGCTGTTCCACCAGACTTATCTGACCTTCTTAAATAGCAGCCCTTGACCATCTCTACCTCTTTATCTTGCCCTATTTTTCTTCAAAGCTCTTGTTGCACCCCAACCATCATGTATTTGCTGCTTTTTTTTTATTTCACAGACATTTAATGGTCAAGAGCTCTCTTAGGGACAGGGGCCACCTAAGTGAACAAAACACACAAAAATCCTGCCTTCCCAGAGCTCACAGTGTCTCCCCTACTAGAATGTGGCTCCAAGAGGTGGGACACTGTCTGCCCTGGTCACAGCTGCTTCTCGGCACTAGAAAGAGCCCGGCATAGGTTGTACAATCAAAACCTTTGGGTGAAAGAAAGGCCAGTCAGGATTAGGGTGAGAAGAGGGAGGCAGGGCTGTGCCAGGGCAGGATTTGATCCTGTCTTTATTTTAAATATTGATTTTTTGTTCTTTGTGGATTTTTGCATTTATTTTGATTTTTTTAAACACTGCACTAAAATATCTCTCTGGATGGCCAAGGTTTTTGGCACCCCCTTAAACTGTATTCCAGAGGCGAGAACCTCTCACTTGACTCACCATAGCCCCGACCCTGGTTGGTGGCACCTAGCATGCACTTAATAAATGATGCCTGTCGTCAGTTTTCTAATGCCAGGACCTAGCGTGTACGTGGTGGGGATGGGCTACTCACCGTGTAACTCATCTCAAATTTCCACTTGCACGCCTGAAGGTCCCAGAGACACAGCAGGGCCTCCTCGGACCCACTGACTGCCAGCTGCTCTTTGTGGCTGACCTCCACACAGGTGACTCGGCTCCCGTGGGCCTCCAGAGGGAACACCTTGGAATTCGCACATTCATAAAGGAAGAGGTCTCCGTTGGTCATGCCACAGATTATGCGGTAGTCTGCCAGAACAGCCACGCTTGCTATGGTGTCAGGCAGCTGGGTATAGAAGGTGTAGGTTGGCCTGTCGATGACTGGACAGGGGTCCCCAGGGCTGATGTCCAGCACCAGGACGATGTTGTCATAGGCGATGGCCAGGTGCCCCTCGTCCTTACTAAGGGCCATGCAGTTGATGGCTTTCCGGGCTTCTGGAGGAGGGATGCACATCACATCCTGTCTGGAATTCAGTGGGAACACCAGGATGATCCCCGAAACGAGGCCAGTGAAAAGGAGATTGCCCTGCTCAGCGGCCTCCAGACCACCTGACCTCATTAGAGGTGTCCAGGGCACCTTGCTCCTTGCATGCCATGGGAAGAAGACTGCATCAAGAACAGATCACAGGGATGCTGGTTCTGAATTTTAAGGACTTTAAAAAATGCTTTCATTACCCATCCTCTTCAAATTGGCTACTGCCAGTTTTCCTGCTTCCACTCTTGCTCGCCAATCATCCAACCTTTAAAAAATGAAAATCGCAGTATCTCACTGCCTTGCCTAACACCCTCCGAAGACTTCTCACTCCCCTCAGAACAGAACAAATGTACATGCCTTTCCCTGGTCTTCATGGCCTCACGTGACCTCTCATCCCATATGTTTCCCTTTACCAACTTCTGTAAGGGGCCGGAGAGTAATATTTTTGCCTTGTAGGCTGTATACTCTCTGCTGTAACCACTTAACCTTGCTGGTGTAGCCCCCAAAGCAGCCAAAAACACTATGTAAACAAATGGGTGTGTCTAGATTTGGCCCTTGGTCTGTAGTTTGCTGACTCCTGTCTCATTGCCCTCCACCCTGCTCTATTTCTTTGCATCTTGCTCTGCCCCATAACTAGCAGGCAAGCACCTCAAAATTTGTAACCTCATTTGTCTTGTTCACTGCTAACTCCCAGAGCTCAGCCACGAGGCTAACGCTAAACAAATGTCTGTCAAATCCAGACATGAACCTGAGAGCACATTTCTTTTCTATTATTTTATCATTAATGAGGAATTTCTACACCTCCACCCACCCAGTGGGGATTGAGCAGATACTATTGGTGACATTCCCAGACCCCCTTTACCGGTCAGTTCACCCAGATCCAAGGCCTCCTAGAGCCATTGATTGAAGGAAGCACCTCATTTGGAAATGCCTGGGGGCTGTGCCCACCACCCAGGATTGCACCAGGCCAAGGACAGCCTGATATGGGAGTGAAAAGGCTGGGCCCCTTGCTTCAAGATGGGACAACTGTGAAGTACAGTTCACACTCCAGGGCTCCTCATGGGGTCAGGCTGAGCCCACCTCCATGCTCAGTCCTGCCCCTGCCCAGCTTCCTTTCTCCCTCCTGGGAGCTCCCTTCTATACACTACTTGTGCAAATATCCCCATCAGGAGCCCTACCTCCAGGGAAGCCTCAACTAAAACAGGAATTGACCACCAGATAATTGATTACCATATGCTGGACATTTATAAAATCAGGTCCTATTTTCTATTAGCCACTTTTAACCTAACTGGAGTGGGGTGTTGTGGACTGAATGTTTGTGTCCCACCCCAAAATTCATGTTGAAGTCCTAACCCCGGATATGATGGTATTAGGAGGTGGGGCCTTTGGAAGGTGATTAGGTCATGAGGGTGGAGCCCCTGCTAATGGGATTGGTGCTCTTATCAGAGGAGACATGAGAGCTTGCTTCTTTCTCTGCTCTCTGCCATGTGAGGATGCGATGAGAATGTGTCCGTCTGCGAACCAGGAAGTGGGCTCTCAACAGACACCAATCTACCAGTGCCTTGATCTCAGACTTTCCAGCCTCTAGAACCATGAGAAATAAGTGTCTGCTGTTTAATCTGCCCCCCTCCCCATTGATGGTGTTTTGTTATAAGAGCCCAAACAGACCTAGACAGGGGCTTCAATTTTTACCCACACAAATGACTGTGCCTATATCTTACAAACCTTCTGCCAAGTCCCAAATGGTGACTTTGTTTTTGTCCCCAATTTTAGGGAAATAAACATAGCTTCCATTGTGTGACACTGCAGTGAGGCCAGTGCAGTCTAGAAATGGGGTAGAGGCCCTTGGCTTCTGAGCATAGGTGAGATCCCAGACGTTAAAAGATGAGGACTGATGGGAAGCAGATGCCACCAAGGGCCCACCCCGAGCCAGCAGGCTCACGGGGGCCCCGACGTCTTCCAAGACATCTAGCAGACTCCCCTGCTCTGATAGACTCCACACCTGAGGATGGAAGCAGAGGGGCAGAGCTGACTTCCTATGCTGCTGTAGCTTGGAAACAGGCTTAAGTTCATCTGTCCACCTAATGTAAACTTTTAGGCTGTAGTTTGAGGGCCTTCACATCTCCTCACCCCCTCAAACTTCCTTACATCTCACTAATCAGCTACCATAGCAGTTCTCAAAGTTTGTTCCAGGGAACCCCTGGAAGGTACCCCCCGGGTGGTTCTGCAAAAGGGCGTTTTCAGGGAGTTCTGCAAAAGCAAAATTATTTTCACAATAATTTAATAAGTGACTTGCCTTCTTCCACCCTCTTCCTCTCATAAGCAAAAAGTGGAGTCTTCTAGAAGCTATGGGACATGTTTATCACAACAGATAGGAGAATGCAGAATCAAATATGACACTTCTTCTAGTAAGCCAGACAAGAAAGAGGCATGCCAAAATGTTGAAACGATGACACCCTTCTCACGATTTTTTTGTTTTTTTCAGAAAATATAGGTTTTTTCATGAGTATTTATTATGTTGACATGTTATGTTAATGAATTAATGCAGAAGTATTCTTAGATTTTGTCATTTAAAAATTGTAATATGGGACTTCCCTGGTGGCGAAGTGGTTAAGAATCTGCCTGACAATGCAGGGGACACAGGTTTGATCCTTGGTCCAGGAAGATTCCCACATACCGGGAGCAACTAAGCCCATGTGCCACAACTACTGAGCCTGTGTGATGCAACTACTGAAGCCCGCATGCCGAGAGCCCATGCTCTGCAACAAGAGAAGCCACCACAATGAGAAGCCCACGCACTGCAATGAAGAGTAGCCCCCACTCGCTGCAACTAGAGAAAGCCTGCGCACAGCAACGAAGAACCAATGCAGCCAAAAATAAATAAATAAATAAATTTATAAAAATAAAAAAAAAATAAAAATTGTAATATGGCAATTATCAATAGATACTAAATGAAAGACAGGATTTGGAAAATGGCATTTGTGGGAAAACTAGTTAAATAGAATCAAAGCCTGTAGATGAGTTAATAATACTGTCCCAATGTGAATTTCTTGGTTTTGGTAATGGGATCAATGTGATATGAGATGTTAACATTGGGGGCAGCTGGATGAAGAGTAGATATCTATATCTATATATCTATATCTATATATCTATATATATATACTCTCTGTGCTCTCTTTGCAACTCTTCTGTAAATCCTAAAACCATTCCAAAATAGATAATTTGTTAAAAAATATATGAATCATATTGATATAACCCACATAAATGAAAGCTCCTTGAGGATTCTCAATAATTTAAAAAAATCTAAAGAGGTCCTAAGACCAGAATGTTGGAAAATTATCACATGCTTTTCTCCCTAGCTTGGAGAACTTTGAGCTTAACAGGAATTTTCCTCCCCTCTACATATCCCTGCTCCACTCTGAAGGCCAAAATCTTCCCAGTATTTCAAGTTTAATGGGAATGCTATAACCTTCATTGAATATTTTGGTAATTCCCCTCAGGTCTGTGTCTGGGTCCCAGGAGACGCCCCCATATCTGGCCCAATGACCTGCTCTGTTTTGCCCGCACTAGTTTTTACAGGTTTCTGTATTTTGAAGCCAAAAGATCCCTAAAGAAGCATACTTTCTATTCCAGAGGTGGAGGTGAGGATGATGGGACATGCATCTCCCCCTTACCTGAATGAGTTCATCCCGGGACCCAGTGACAATCAGATTGTTTTCAGGACCAAAAATGGCCGTCTTCACCATGTCTTCATGTTCAAGGTCGGTGACCATGAATTGATGAAACCCCTGCAAGTCTGACAAGAATATCCGCATGGATCTGCCAAAACCTAAAACGGCAAAGACAGGGATTACACGTTTCACTCCTTGAGGAGCTTGAGAGTAATTCAATTCAATCAACAAAGATTTTTTTGGAGCACCTACTATGTGCAGGTGGAAAGAATACAGTGGTGAAAAAGATAGGCAAGGCCCCCATCCTCACAGAGCCTACAGTTGGGGGGATGGGGGCACAACAGTGATCAATAATCTCACAGAAAACAGTGAAGTTATTTGTTTTAATTTACTTTATTTATTTATTTTTGGCTCCGTCGGGTCTTCATTGCTGCATGAGGGCCTTCTACAGTTGCAGTGAGCGAGGGCTACTCTTCATTGCAGTGTGCGGGCTTCTCACTGTGGTGGTTTCTCTTGCTGTGGAACATGGGCTCTAGGCATGTGGGCTTCCGTAGTTGCGGCACACGGGCTCAAGTAGTTGTGGCACACGGGCTTATTTGCTCCATGTCATGTCGGATCTTCCTGGACCAGGGGTCGAACCCGTGTCCCCTGCATTGGCAGGCGGATTCTTAATCACTGCGCCACCAGGGAAGCCCAGTAAAGTTATTTATTATCACAAGACTATGAGTTTCCAGATGGCAGGTTCTGCCAGTTTGGGTGGCTTCTGGTCTCCCAGAACCCACCACAAAGCTGGACACAGAGTAATATGTTTTGAAGATGGAAGGAAGGGTGGGAGGGCAGGAGGAAGGAAGGAAAATAAAATGATTACAGTTTGTGAAAAAGGCAATGGAGTCAGGTATTGGATGCCATGAGAAAAAAGGACATAGAAACACACAGAGTGGAGAAGGCAACGTGAAGACAGAGGCAGAGACTGGAGGATGTGGCCACAAGCCAAGGAATCCTGGAAGAAGCTGGAAGAGGCAGGAAAGAAAAAAAAAGGTACTTCTGGCACACGACCTGCCACCACCATCTTGAATCCAGGTGTCAGTGCTGCTGTTTCACACTACGAACTCTAGTCTTAAGTGTTGGGTGCAAGGACTCTGCACGCGGCACCCTCTGAGCAAGCGAAACTAGACCAAGTACAAAGAAAAGAAAAAGTGGCAGCACAACAGAGTGGTTCAGAAATGCTGATGGATGCTGGAGCCACATGGCTGCCTTGATATCACAGCTGGACATTACTTACAGGACGTGTGATGTTGGGCAGCTACTTGACTCATCTAATCTTCAAGCAGCCCTATGTCGTTCCTATCCTGCCAACTGAAAGCAGCCAATGAGGATGAAGCTGGGTATTATCGAGTGCCTCTTCATGCTGGGCTTATACTTGGTGCATTATCCAGTTTAACCTTCTTGGCAACTCTGTAAGAATTCCAACGTTTTTGCATAAGCAATCTTATTATCCACCAGTAGTGTGCAAAATTGTCAAAGTGAAGCAGAGAGAAACCTTCAAGATGGCGGAGGAGTAAGACATGGAGATCACCTTCCTCCCCACAAATACATCAGAAATACATCTACAAGTGGAACAACTCCTACAGAACAGCTACTGAATGCTGGCAGAAGACCTCAGACTTCCCAAAAGCCATGTGACTGACAGGATCTTGCTGCTCCGGCTGGGTGTCAGGCCTGTGCCACTGAGATGGGAGAGCCGAGTTCAGGACATTGGTCCACCAGAGACCTCCCATCTCCATGTAATATCAAATGGCAAAAGCTCTCTCAGAGATCTCCATCTCAATGCTAAGACCCAGCTCCACTCAACAACCAGCAAGCTACAGTGCTGGACACCTAATGCCAAACAACTAGCAAGACAGGAACACAACCACACACATTAGCAGAGAGGCTGCCTAAAATCATAATAAGGTCACAGACACCCAAAAAACACCACCGGACACGGTCCCACCCACCAGAAAGACAAGATCCAGCCTCATCCACCGGAACACAGGCACCAGTCCCCTCCACCAGGTAGCCTACACAACCCACTGAACCAACCTTAACCACTGGGGGCAGACACCAAAAACAACAGGAACTACAAACCTGTAGCCTGCGAAAAGGAGACCCAAACACAGTAAGTAAAGCAAAATGAGAAGTCAGAGAAACACACAGCAGATGAAGGAGCAAGGTAAAAACCCACCAGACCAAACACATGAAGAGGAAACGGCAGTCTACCTGAAAAAGAATTCAGAGTAATGACAGTAAAGATAATCCCAAATCTTGGAAATAGAATGCAGGAACACAACCACACACATTAGCAGAGAGGCTGCCTAAAATCATAATAAGGTCACAGACACCCAAAAAACACCACCGGACACGGTCCCACCCACCAGAAAGACAAGATCCAGCCTCATCCACCGGAACACAGGCACCAGTCCCCTCCACCAGGTAGCCTACACAACCCACTGAACCAACCTTAACCACTGGGGGCAGACACCAAAAACAACAGGAACTACAAACCTGTAGCCTGCGAAAAGGAGACCCAAACACAGTAAGTAAAGCAAAATGAGAAGTCAGAGAAACACACAGCAGATGAAGGAGCAAGGTAAAAACCCACCAGACCAAACACATGAAGAGGAAACGGCAGTCTACCTGAAAAAGAATTCAGAGTAATGACAGTAAAGATAATCCCAAATCTTGGAAATAGAATGGAGAAAATACAAGAAACGTTTAACAAGGACCTAGAAGAACTAAAGAGCAAACAAACAATGATGAACAACATAATAAATGAAATTTAAAATTCTCTAGAAGAATTAAAGTGATGAAAGCGAAAAACCTACAACCAATATTACTCTACCCAGTAAGGATCTCATTCAGATTTGAAGGAGAGATTAAAACCTTTACAGACAAGCAAAAGGTAAGAGAATTCAGCACCACCAAACCATCTTTATAACAAATGCTAAAGGAACTTCTCTAGGGAGGAAACACAAGAGAAGGGAAAGACCTCTAATAACAAACCCAAAACAATTAAGAAAATCCCTAATATGGGAAAGGAAATAGTCAATCAAGTCCAGGAAGCGCAGAGAGTCCCACACAGGATAAATCCAAGGAGAAACACGCCAAGACACAGATTAATCAAACTATCAAAAATTGAATACAATGAAAAAATATTAAAAGCAGCAAGGGAAAAACAACAAATAACATCCAAGGGAATCACCATAAGGTTAGTAGCTGATCTTTCAGCAGAAACTCTTCAAGCCAGAAGGGAGTGGCAGGACATAATTAAAGTGATGAAAGCGAAAAACCTACAACCAATATTACTCTACCCAGTAAGGATCTCATTCAGATTTGAAGGAGAGATTAAAACCTTTACAGACAAGCAAAAGGTAAGAGAATTCAGCACCACCAAACCATCTTTATAACAAATGCTAAAGGAACTTCTCTAGGGAGGAAACACAAGAGAAGGGAAAGACCTCTAATAACAAACCCAAAACAATTAAGAAAATGGTAATAGGAACATACATATCGATAATTACCTTAAATGTAAATGGAGTAAATGCTCCCACCAAAAGACATAGACTGGATGAATGAATACAACAACAAGACCCGTATATATGCTGTCTACAAGAGACCCTCCTCAGACCTAGGGACACATATAGACTGAAAGTGAGAGGATGGAAAAGATATCCCATGCAAATGGAAATCAAAAGAAAGCTGGAGTAGCAATTCTCATATCAGACAAAATAGACTTTAAAATAAAGACTATTACAAGAGACAAAGAAGAACACTACATAATGATCAAGGGATCAATCCAAGAAGATATAACAATTGTAAATATTTATGCACCCAA
>NC_041215.1:14653421-14653950 GCF_002837175.3 Physeter macrocephalus | reverse complement strand
AACAAGAAACATCTCAAATAAACAACCTAACCTTACACCTAAAGCAATTAGAGAAAGAAGAACAAAAAACCCCCAAACTTAGCAGAAGGAAAGAAATGATAAAGATCACATCAGAAATAAATGAAAAAGAAATGAAGGAAATGATAGCAAAGAGCCATAAAACTAAAAGCTGGTTCTTTGAGAAGATAAACAAAATTGATAAACTGTTAGCCAGACTTATCAAGAAAAAAAGGGAGAAGACTCCAATCAATAGAATTAGAAATGAAAAAGGAGAAGTAACAACTGACTGCAGAAATACACAGGATCGTGAGGGATTACTACAAACAACTATATGCCAATAAAACGGACAACCTGGAAGGAATGGACAAATTCTTAGAAAAGCACAACCTTCCAAGACTGAACCAGGAAGAAATAGAAAATATAAACAGACCAATCACAAGCACTGAAATTGAGACTGTGATTAAAATTCTTCCTACAAACAAAAGTCCAGGACCAGATGGCTTCACAGGAGAATTCTATCAAACATTTA
>NC_041215.1:14648644-14651238 GCF_002837175.3 Physeter macrocephalus | reverse complement strand
ATGGCACAGGGAGATCAGCTCGGTGCTTTGTGACCACCTAGAGGGGTGGGATAGGGAGGGTGGGAGGGAGGGAGACGCAAGAGGGAAGAGATATGGGAACATATGTATATGTATAACTGATTCACTTTGTTGTAAAGCAGAAACTAACACACCATTGTAAAGCAATTATACACCAATAAAGATGTTAAAAAAAATAGTGTTCTTTCCCAGCTCTGTAGGGGGTCACGGTGACTTGTTACTCGCTTTGTTCTTGTTTACCAGGCCTATATATCCTTGGTGAACTTTATGTAAAATATCAGCATGTTATTTTGATGTATGATCGTTTGTCTCAAAAATGTATATGACTGTGGGCTTTCCTGGTGGCGCAGTGGTTGAGAGTCCGCCTGCCGATGCAGGGGACCACAGGTTCGTGCCCTCGTCCGGGAAGATCCCACATGCTGCGGAGCGGCTGGGCCCATGAGCCATGACCGCTGAGCCTGCGCGTCTGGAGCCTGTGCTCCGCAATGGGAGAGGCCACAGCAGTGAGAGGCCCGCGTGCCACATTAAAAAAAAAGAAAAAAAATGTATATGACTGTGCCTTTGACTTCTAACAGGCAGAACAGTTCTCAGATCTTTCTGAGAATCTGCTTCCCGGTTATAATCCTCAGTTTAGCTCGAATAAAATTCCCTCTTTTCTTCTTAACTTGATAGTTAATTGAATTTTCATCGACAGTGTTATAGCTGATTTTTTCAAAAACGTGATTCTATTAAAACTTAAAAAAATTAAACTGTAATATTGTATAATTAAAAAAAAAAAAAAGAAATATCCAGAGCTCACCATGAGCATATTTTCACCATCCCCGCCATTCTGCTTTCTTCCTGGAAGGCATCTTTGTCTATGTTTGCTGAGAATCCGTTTGTGTAGGTAAACATTTACACAAGCCTCCTTTCTCCACCATCCCTTGAAGATATTGTTCTGCAAGTTGCTTTTTTCACTTAATGTGTCTGGGGTAGCGGTTCTCAACTGGAGCAAGGGGTGATTTTGTCCCTCCCCACTGAGAACACAGGGCAATGTCTTAGAGACATTTTTGGTTGTAAAGATAGGGCAGATGCTCTGCATCTAGTGGGCAGTGGCTAGGGATGCTGCTAAACACCCTACAACGCATAGGACGGCCCCCAATGGCAAAGAAGGACCTGGCCCCAGCTGTCAATGGCACCCAGGTGTAGCATAACACTTAAGAGCATGGATCCTAGAGCCAGACTGCTTGAGTTCAAATCATGTCTGTGACACTTCCTAGCTGTATGACCTTAGGCAAATGACTTCACCTCTCTGTGCTTCAGTTTAACGCATCTGTAACATACAGATAATGGCAGCAGCTACATCTTAGCTGTGTTTTGAGGGTTAAATAAGATAATAGGTATAAAAGTCCCTGGAATAGCCCTTAGTACACAGTGAGCACTATGTGAGAGTTTATTATTTCCATGAAAGTATCTCTAGGCCAGGGGTCGGCAAATTTTCCTGTAATGGGCCAGATAATAAACACTTTAGACTTTGTGGCCATGTGGTCTCAACTTTGCCATTAGAGCACAAATGCAGCCACAGACTGTATGTAGACAAACAGTGTGGTTAGGTGCCAAGACAGCATCATTAATGGACATTAAATTTGGATTCTATGGAATTTTCACATGTCACAAGATATTCTTCTTTTTAAAATCATTTTTCAACCATTAAAATCAGAAAAACCATTCTCAGCTCATGGGTTGAACAAAAACAGGCAGTGGGCCAGAGTTAGCTGACCACTGCTCAAGACTATCTAATTTTTTATAGTTATGTAATCTTCCATGGCATAAAATTTCCTTAATTCACTTAACTATTTTCCCATAGATGGACATTTGAGATCATGTCAATGCTTTGCTATTACACGGAGGGATGCAGTAAATACTATCCTCAAGGCTGATCTCATTTTAAGTGAGGGGTATATACTTGAAGATCTCAGATAATACAAAACATGACAGATTTGAGAGGGATTTTCCCCTTGGATGGATGAAGGATGGTAGGTGTTTCTGTCCACCAGCTACAGTGCTGCTGCCACTCACACTAGTGTAAACAGTCTTCAATTCACCTATCCCCACCCCTCGCTGTGAGATCATAAGATGCTAAATAAATTTTAAATGTGTTTGCATTTTCCCTATTTATGTGCATATTTATGTGCATATTTCCTAAATGTGCACATAAAATGAGACTGAATACTTTTATAATATTATTTTGTATTTACCTAAGTCAAATTCACATGAAATGAGGCCACACTCTGTTTACATTTGTGCGCACATGGGCAAGTATTTAAGATGGAAATGTGACTTTTTAATCTTAGACTCTGCAAGATTTTACTCCCAAGGGTTTCACCAATTTATACCCCCATGAAGAAGGCAAAGTGCCCAAGAAATGGATTTCCTTTTCACAAAAATACACACTTTTTTTTTTTTTTTTTTTTTTTTTGCGGTACGCGGGCCTCTCACTGTTGTGTCTTCTCCCGTTGCGGAGCACAGGCTCCAGACGCGCAGGCTCAGCGGCCATGGCTCACGGGCCCAGCCGCTCCGCGGCCTGTGGGATCTTC
>NC_041215.1:14632057-14648634 GCF_002837175.3 Physeter macrocephalus | reverse complement strand
ATACACACTTTTTTTTTTTTTTTTTTTTTTTTTTGCGGTACGCGGGCCTCTCACTGTTGTGGCTTCTCCCGTTGCGGAGCACAGGCTCCAGACGGCAGGCTCAGCGGCCATGGCTCACGGGCCCAGCCGCTCCGCAGCACGTGGGATCTTCCAGGACCGGGGCATGAACCCGTGTCCCCTGCATCAGCAAGCGGACTCTCAACCACTGTGCCACCGGGGAAGCCCCAAAATACATACTTTTTATGTTCAAAATAAGAGGTCTATTACATGCACTTTGCGAAACCAGATAAATTTGGGAAGGTGTTTTTAAAACATCAACATTTAGATAGTAAAATAAAGCTCCCATTCCTGACAAAATCATCATTCCATACATTAGTCAGTTTCAAAGTTTCAGTGAATTGCAATGACTAAAGGCAGGTTGTAGTAGGCTCTCTGGTCTCAAGGTTGGAATTGCCCTATGCAGGCAGCACATGCAACATTACAGTTGTGCTCAGAAGAAATGCATGTGTTTATTTCAGAGCAGGATGGGGTCTATTTACATTTTAAAAATCCTTGTAGGTTTCATGTTATTTCAACCCCAGGCTCTTGGCTGAAATATACATGATCTTCTTTCATAGCTTGCAGGTCTAGAGGCTCTAGCATCTTGATTTCCACTTGGACTTGAATATTTCAGAGCCAGCTTGGATGAGGAGTGATGTCTGGGTACCACACAGGAACTTTGGTGCAAGAGGACTGCTTTTCCCAGGACGAAATAGTTCTAGAGTCTTTGGGTACCTACTTTTTCAAGCTCTGATTTTCCTAGGACACAGACAGCTTTGAGCTGAGCTTTCTCCTCTAGTTAATGTTTCTGGTGCTCTTCCTTTATTCATTGGACTTTCATCTGATGTTATATCCCCACAGCCTGAAGAACTTATTTCCAGCATTTCTTTTTTTTTTTCCCCCAGCATTTCTTATAGTGCAGATTTGTTGGAGACAAGTTCTCTCAGCCTTTATTTGCCTAAAAATGTCTTTTATTTTGCTTTCAGTTTTGAAGGATAATTTCCCTGTATATAGGAGTCTAGGTTGACAGGTTTTGGTTTTTTCTTTCAAATTACAGATGCCATTCCTTCCATTGTCTCTATCCCCATTGTTTTCAATGAGAAATCAGTTATAGATCTTATCATGGACAACCATGGTATGTAATGGGTCTTTTTTCCTCTGGCTGCTTTTAATATTTTTCTCTTTATCTTTGTTTTTCGGCAGTTTGATTATGATTGCTGAATTATGGTTTTCATTCTTTTGACTCTGCTTGGGGCTCTGTGAGCTGTTGGATCTTTGGGCTGATGTCTTAAATTTCAGAAAATCCTTGACCATTATCTCTTCAAGTATTTCTTCTGCCACATACTCATTCTCTCCTCTCCTTCAGAGACTCTAGTTGTACTTTCAACATTTTGGTATTGCCCCACAATACTCAGATGTGTTGTTCTTTTCCCCCTCATTGCTTTCTTCTTTATATTTATATTTGGATAATTTCTATTAACTTATCTTTAATTCATTGTTCTTTCTCTGCTGTGACTACTCTGCTCTTAAGCCCATCAAATGAATATTTTTCCCTCACATTCTATTTTTGTGTCTAGTGTTTCCATTTGGTCTCTTTTTTTCTAGTTTTGATTTTGAAAATTTGAAATTCCCCATCTCTTTTCACATGCTATTCGCCTTTTCTATTATTTATCCTAACTATTTTAAAGTTCTTGCCTGATTATTTAAACATCTGAGTCATTTGTGTATCTGCTTCTATTGGTTGCTTTTGCTCTTGATTATGGTCTTGTTTTTTGCTTCTTTGTGTATGTCATAATTTTTATAATATGATGGATATTGTGTATGAAAGAAGAGTAGAGCCTAAATAATATTTACCTTTAGAAGAGGAGATACTCCTTCTGTTGGGCCTCTAGTGTGGAGGGGTCTGAATCAATCTAATCTGTACTTCAGGTGGGGCTGGGCTTGACTGCATCTTTAGTTGATTTTACCACTGTCTTCAAATGTTTTGAAGGTGGGATCAAGACTTTCTCCCCAGCAGGGCTGGGATCTGAGCACTGGTGAGATTCTAGAGACCCCTATTACTAACAGCCCAGCCCAGCCCAGCCCAGCCACAATTTTCCCAAATAACAGAATTGCTCTCTCTGCAACCTGACCACCAGCTTTTTGAGGTGCTGGGGATTATTGTCCAGTCCTGCCTGCAGTTTTCTGCTCCAATATACATTTTGCCAAGAATCTGATTTGGGTTCTGTCAGAAACAGACACTGAGATATTATTTGACTGCAACTAGTTTATTTGGGAATTGATCCCAGAAAACACTGGTAGAGAGTGGAGAATTGAGACAGGGAAGGGAAGGCAGCCAATAAATGTGGCTCATCAAGCCAGTTACCAATGCAGGCAAACATAGCTGAGTCCTGCTGGGGATGCTCTGAGAGAGAGTGTAGAGCATGCATCAGAGATGCCCCCACTGAGGGGCCAAGAGCTGGGTGGGGTTCTATGCACTACCTCTATTTCAGGTTGGGTGAGGGCTGCTCCCAGGAGCATTAACACAGAGGCCAAGTGTGCTGGTGTGGGGGGAGAGGAGATAGAAAAAAACCTTAACCAGGTGCAGAGTCACAGGTGTGCAGCTGTAATGTAAGTGCCTGACAACAAGCTTTTTGATTGCTGAGGTAACCATTTCAAAAGACGTCCATTTTGAATAAACATGTTGGCAGCTACTAGCAAAACAACTAGATAAGGAATCAGGATGTCCACCCATGAAGGTTCCTCTTTCAGAAAGCCCTGGATAACCTAGATAACTGACCACTTGGGTGACTGCCTTCCCCTTCCTGTGTCCTAATTCCTCCCCATACGTTTTAAATTTGCCAATAAAGAGTGAATCCACAAAATGCTAGACACCCCACCCTCAGACCCCAATAAAGGCAGAGCCCCAAGTCCATGCTTGCTCACTCCCTCTCTCAACTCTCTCCCCTCAACTTCACTGTGTGGCCCTTGGGCATGCTATTCACCTTACTCAAAGTTCCCTGATGGTTTCTTGCTGAAGTGTATCCTGTGATCATAAGAAGAGCCACAAGAGCCAGACCAGTCATAAATAGGGGCTCCGTGGGAGAAATGTGTGTAGAGCCCCCAATGAGTGATGTGTGCCCAGACAAGCACCATAGGCATTCCTAACTGAGGGCACTGCCATCAGTAGGCTTGGGACCGACAGAATAGTCTTCAGACCGACAGAATAGTCTTCAGAACTGAGGAGATCCGGATGGGGCACCAAAGGTGAGTTATATAGGGAGAAATCTGAGTTAACTAGCACCATGTTTCCAATTCACTCCAGTGTTATCTTAGCATCCCCACCCCGCCCCCGCTGGTTGGAAGCCTGAACAAGTGCCGATCTGTCCATCCCTTGTTGTGGCCCTGGATGTAGGTGCCATGTTCCCTCTCCCCATTTTACAGATGAGGAAACTGAGGCTCAAAGAAGGGCTGAGTAGCCCAAGAATACAACTAGGTGAAGGCAGGACTGGGATTTTCTTTTCTGTTTGTTTTTGTTTGTTTGTTTATGAAATATAGTTGATTTCCAATGTTATGTTAGTTTCTGGTGTACAGCAAAGTGACTGTTTTATATATATATATTCTTTTCCATTTTTCATGTACTTTTCCATTATGGTTTACAGGATATTGAATATAGTTCCCTGTGCTATACAGTAGGACCTTGTTGTTTATCTATTTTATATGTGGTAGTTTGTATATGCTTCCCAAACTCTTAATTTAGCCCTCCCCCCACCTCCCTTCCCCTTTGCTAACTATAAGTTTGTTTTCTACATCTGAGAGTCTGTTTCTGTTTTGTAAATAATTCATTTGTATCATATTTTAGATTCCACATATAAGTGTTATCATATGGTATTTGCCTTTCTCTTTCTGGCTTACTTCACTTAGTATGATAATCTCTAGGTCCATCCATGTTGCTGCAAATGGCATTATTTCATTCTTTTTATGGCTGAGTAGTATTCCATTGTATATATATATGCCATATCTTCTTTATCCATTTATCTGTTGATGGACACTTAGGTTGCTTCCATGTCTTGGCTATTGTAAAGAGTGCTGTAATGAACACTGAGGTGCATGTATTTTTTTGAATTAGAATTTTCTCTGGATTTATGCCCAGGAGTGGGATTGCTGTATCATATGGCAACTCTAGTTTTAGTTTTTTGAGGAACCTCCATACTGTTTTCCATAGTGGCTGCACCAATTTTCATTCAGGACTGGGATTTTCAAACTCAAGTGTGTCTGACCCTAAAGTCCGAGTTCCTTGCTAGACTGAAGGATATTACTGAGGACAATCAGTGAACGAAGGAGTAAAGGGAAGCAACCGAGAGGCCTGATGAAAGGGCTGGGGATGTCTTCCACGATCGTGTTTGGTGCCTTGATTTCTCAGGGAGGCTACAAGGTATGAGGTCCAGAAATCTGGAGCTTTGGGATGATTCTTTAGTGGCCATATTCCTCTCTTCCTCAAACTCTCACTTCCTCAACAGGACATACAAGACCATCTGCGACTCATTTCCACGCCACCTCTCTTTTCCCTATAACAACAGGCATGTTCCTACTTTCCCACCATGATATCCCCTATTCCCCCCGTCTTCCCTTATTCATCTTGGAAATCCTTCTACTTCTGAGGCTTCCCCACCCCCCCCGGAGGGAAGCCTTCCCAGACTGCCTCTTTCAGAAGTATTTGTTCCTCCTCCCAACCAAGAACACACTATTTCTACCTCTACTGAAAACAGACTCTGTTACTCTGGGTCACTATAAGTCATTGGCAAACCTGGCTCCCTCCCTAGATTGAGTTCCTTGAGGATGTGGTTGGACTCTTATACTTCTACAGCCCCTCCAATGCC
Source organism: Physeter macrocephalus (assembly GCF_002837175.3). Classification (NCBI taxonomy): domain Eukaryota; kingdom Metazoa; phylum Chordata; class Mammalia; order Artiodactyla; family Physeteridae; genus Physeter; species Physeter macrocephalus. The sequence goes on along the minus strand of NC_041215.1, from coordinate 14,643,736 downwards.
TGGCAAGGTGCCCTTGTTCCTCCACCTACGACTTCTACATGACTCACTCTTGGTGCCCCATCCATATCCCCTCAGCGTACTCCTCTGTTCCTGAAGGCTGCTCACCACACATTACAACTCTGCACTGGGTTGTTTTTTCTGACCCTATCCTTCCACACACTTGGCCTCTGTGTTTATGTTCCTGGGAGCATCCCTCACCTAACCACTGATGGAGCTGGTGGATAGAACCCCAGCTCCTGACCCCTCAGCAGGGACAGTTCTGATGCACATTCTATACTTCCTCCCAGATCATCCCCAGCAGGATTGAGCACCAACAATCGCCTACACTGGCCAGCCCCCAGGAGACACCAAGAGATGTTTCCTGGACTGCGCTGAATTGCAGATCCCTAGAATAAAGAAGCCCAGTGTCATTTATTAAAAGATCAAAGGTGAGATGGTTTCTCCCAACTTATAGGCCATCTGAGCATTTTGGAGCTGAATTAATGTTGGCATCCTATTCAGTCAAGTTGCTTACCAAAGAGATGGAGCCCTTGCTGGATCTGGTCACCATCTTTCTTTGTTTCTGGACTGAGACCCCACAGGTAATTGTTTCTTCTTTGATGCTGGACAAATGTTGCTTCCTTTGCAGTGTTCCCGTGGCTGAACTCCACAGACTGACCACGCCACCCTGTGACACCGTCAGCAGCGTGACCCTGGAAGCCAGCACTGCCGTGCACACCCCGGGGTCAGAGGCATCCCCCAGGGTACGGAAAATCAGCTCTTCAGTTTCCAGATTCCAAGCATTGACCTAAAGGAATGATGAAAAGAAAGAGCCATGTCAGGAGACCTAGTCTGCAAGTTTTCCAGAGTCGAATGCAGGACTTCTTCTTCTTCTTTTTTTTTTTTTTGTCATTGCAATCAAAACATTTTTTTTCTTTGTACAATTTTGTAAAGTTCCTTTCCATTTACAGTTATTACAAAATATTGGCTATATTAAGACTTATTCTTTTTTATAGTTCAGGCATTTTATTGTCGACACTCTGTCAGTTTAAAAAAAAAGGAGTGGGGAAGGGGGAGGGATCCTGGATTGGATCTTGGAATGGCAAAAGGACATTCGTGAAAAAATGGATAAAATCCAAATAAAGTCTGGAACTGAGTTGATAGTAATTGTCAATATTAATGTCTGAGTTTTGACAAATGTACGCTGGTTATATAAGATGCTGACTTTGCAGAAGGCTGGAACAAGGCCATACGGGAACTCTCTCTACTATCTTTATAGCTTTTACATAAATGTAAAATTGTTCTAAAATAAAGTTTTAAAAATAGAAAAACAGTCAGCTATGCCATGTGCCTATATGTTCATTCCAAGTAATTGCTGATTAATAATTAAAGAGGTTTCATTTTTAACCTTACCCCCAGAAGTACCTTTTTATCAGCAGGAATCATTTAAATAGTAAACATTTCCCATTAATTCTATTTGTGGGATTTACACTAAAGAAATAAGGAGAGATACACACAAAGATATATGTACAAGGAAAGTTACCTCAGCCATTTGAAAGTGCAAAGAAATGGAAACAACCTACATGTCCAGTAATGAGGGATTAGTTAAATAAACTACAGCAGAGCCATGCAACGGAATCTTATGAAATCACTAATCATGCTGTTTTTGAAGAATGTTTAAAGTTATGGGCAAAAATAGCTTTATAAAACTGCTTAGGGACTTCCCTGGTGGCACAGTGTTTAAGAATCCACCTGCCAATGCAGGGGACATGGGTGCGATCCCTGGTCCGGGAAGATCCCACATGCCGCAGAGCAACTAAGCCCATGTGCCACAGCTACTGAACCTGTGCTCTAGAGCCCACACGCCACAACTACTGAGCCAGCACCTAGAGCCTGTGCTCCACAATAAGAGAAGCCACCGCAGTGAGAAGCCTGCACACTACAACGAAGAATAGCCCCCACTCTCCACTGCTAGAGATCCCTGGTCCGGGAAGATCCCACATGCCGCAGAGCAACTAAGCCCATGTGCCACAGCTACTGAACCTGTGCTCTAGAGCCCACACGCCACAACTACTGAGCCCGCACCTAGAGCCTGTGCTCCACAATAAGAGAAGCCACCGCAGTGAGAAGCCTGCACACTACAACGAAGAATAGCCCCCACTCTCCACTGCTAGAGAAAGCCCTCGCGCAGCAATGAAGACCCAACGCAGCCAAAAATAAATAAATAAATAAATAAATAAATAAATTTATTTATTTTAAAAAACCGTGTATATGGTTTTATCCCCATTTTGTTTCATACGCACATGCACACGTGCACACACACACACACGCACCACGTAAAGCAAAATCATGTAAATGTTAATAATGGTAATGTTTGCAATTATTTATTATATATTATTTCTTTACTGTATTTTCCAAACTTTTGCTGATAACAAAGCTGATCTCTATAATAAGTCTTGAAATCAACCCACACTTCTGTAATATTTAAGCCTACATTGTCCAATAAAAATATAATGCAAGCCACACATGACTTTATATTTTTTATTAGCCACCTTAAAAAAGGTAAAAAGAAACAAGTGATATCAATTTCAATGATATACTTTATTTAACCCAGTATATCCAAATTTTATCATTTCAACATGTAATCAATATAAAATTATTATTGAAATATTTTACCTTTTTTATGATACTGAGTCTTTGAAATCCACTGTGTGTTTTATACTTACGGTACATCTCAATTTGGAATAGCCACATTTAAAGTGCTCAATAACCACATCTAGCTGGTGGTTCTCCACTTTGGACAGCATAGTTTGTAAGCTACCAATATTACTTACATTAACAACCACCAATTACTAATAAAATAGAATAATTAATAGCTATTAATTATTTGTTGCTTACTATGTACCCAACACTATGAAGGGTGTTTTACATTCATTATCTCATGAGGTAGAGGAAGAATTGAGGCAGAGAGGTGAGGTGGTACAATCAAGATTACTCAGCTTGCAAAGAAGTAAACCGGGAGTTAGATACAGATTTGCCCCATGCCTTTAATTGTTAAGCTTTAACCCATTATTCTGTTGTGTGTTTCTATTCATAAAATGATCAGATTATAGAGTTATGATTGACATAATGGAATAACACAGCAGAAAACATATTGTTTTCAGATGCATGTGGAACATTTACCAAGAGAGAGTATTTCAATAAATTTGAAAGGATTCACATAATGCAAATGGAATTATATTAGGAAAAAAATAACAACACTATCTGGGAACCTCTCAAATATTTGGAAATGAATATCACACTGCTAAATAGCCCATAGATCAAAGGACAAATCAAAAGGGAAATGCTAAAAGTATTTTGAACTAAATGTAAATGATAACATAACATATCAAAGTTCATGGGATGTAGGTAAAGTAGTACTCAGAGGGAAATTTATAGCACTAAAAAAATGACTGCATTAAAAAAGGTGAAAGGTCTTAAACCTTAGGATCAGAAAGATCTATCAAGATCATCTAATCCAACTATGAGTTTTGAAGCCCTTTATGGCACCCTCTCAAGTGGTTGTGTACCTCTGTTTACAGTCCCCCTGTCCCATATCAGGGAGCCCCTCCTTATATAAACACCATATGCCATCTTTGACTTCTCTGGTCTCAGCTTTACTTTGCAAACAGGGCAAGTGTTTATTACTTTTGAGCTAGATGCTGAATACACAACCTTCTTTGCTTCATCCACATGAAGGCTCGAGATCTGAGGTTCAGTGGGATCTTTTGAGCCTCCATCCCAAATGGTGAATTTCTCCTGGCCAGAAAGTAAGTTCCACAAGCACAGGGTGTGATCCTTCGAGGTAGAGATGGCAAGCGATCCTTTGACAAACACTTTCACACACCTCACCTCTCCTGCAGCAGGCCAGGGTGGAGGATAGTATATTAGCTGGGAACATTTTGACCTTCCAACTACCATAACTTCTGTTGGCTTGGAAATTCCCTGGTTTCCCAAAGGAAAGATGGATAGATTAGAACATATCCAAATTACAAATAATGGAATGTGGCAAAGCTAAACTGAGTGTAACAACTGGTTGGGATTAAATCAATTGCCCAAATGTTGAATCTGTATTAAATAGAGATCATCGAAATGTATAAAAGGTTATCATCATCCAGGGAGTATTTAAAATTAATAAACAAAAAGAAAACCAAAATAAAATTATAGGAGAAGATTTCATACTCTTGGAGAGATATTTTTCTAAGGAGAACAAAATTTGGAAGACATAAAGGGGAAAAATTGATAAACTGGATAACATAAAAGTGTAAAATTTCAGGAGGATAAACATGAAAGGCATATGACACATTAGGAGGAAATATTTGCAGTATATAACAGATAAATGGAGACCCTCTTTAATAAACAAAGAGTTTCTACAAATAAGCAACAAAAACGCAAACAACTTACAAACTGGACAAATAATATAACAAGAGATTTACAGAAATAGTACCAGTGGACAATAAACATTTGAAAATGATGTTCAATCTCACTAGTAGTCACAAAATGCAACATGAAATACCAATATCATTATTATCCATCGTATTGGCAAAAACTATGAATTAATTGCTGGAGTGCTGGCAAAGGTACAAGAAATCAGTTAATCTCATACCATGCTGATGGGAGTATAAGTTGATATAAATTTGCAGAAGGGTAATTTGGTGACATTTATTAAAAGTTAAAATGTGCAATATCTTAGTTTTGATAGTATACTATAGTTATGTAAGACATTGCTAGCCTGGAAAGGTAGATAAAAGGTACACGGGAATTCTCTGTACTATTTCAGCAAATTTCTCTGAGTCTGTAGTTATTTTTAGAACAAAAAGCCAAGAAAAAGACGGGAAAATGAACAATGTGCATACAATTTGACTCAGAAATCCCACTTCTAGGAATGTGTCTTACAGAAATAATAGCATATGTGTGTGAAGATGGAGAAGGACTTTAATTGCAACACTGTCTGTGTAAAAAGAAAACTGAAAACAACCTGTCTATGAAAAGGGAGTTGGTTAAGTAATACGGTACATCCATGTAAAGAATATTAGGCAGGCATTAAAAATAATAAAATGGATATATACATACACCTAATAATAATTATTATTACAACAGCCAATACTTACTGAGTGCTTTCTGTGTGCCAAACATAGTTGTAAGTGGTTAACATGCATTAAATTCTTTTAATCTCATGACAACTCGTGAGGTACTATTATTATCCCATTGTATAGATGGGGAAACTGAGCCACAGCCGAGTACAGTAACTTATCCAAAGCCACATGGTTAATAAATAATGGAGCTAGGATCTCAGCTTGGAGCCCAGGCTCTCAATCACCACAAAACATTGTTACAACCTACTGCAACAAAAGCAAGCTGCAACCCAGTATATAAAACAGCATGATGTAATTTTTGACAAAAGCTCAAAGGACAGAGCTATGTCTGCATAAGCCTAGAGAAAAATTGCTAATGGCATATAACAGACTGTCTGCACTGATCACTTCCCGGGGGACACTGAAGGGTGAGGGGAGAGTAAAGGAAGGGAATTTTACTTTAGAATTCATATGTCAGCAGTATTAGGGGTGATTTTTATTTCTTGCAATTGCGGTATTTTTCAACCAAAATTTCTATAAATAGTAATGCTTTATAATATATCCCCATACATCGGATACTATATCACTGCTAAAGTGAATTAGAGATATATACATGATATGGAAAGAGGCAAAATATGTGATGTTAACTAAAAAAAAAAAAAGACCATGGTTATATATAGTCATATAACCTTGTGCAACCTGGTTATTGGAGATATAGATATAGATACAGATATAGATATAGATATAGATATGCAGTTGTAAAGAGATGGTCAAGTTACACACCATTTCCATCCATGGATATAATAGCCAAGAAGAGAGATAAGAGTAGAGTGTGGTAAAATATTTAGAAAGTGATGAGCTTTGAGTATTTATTACCTTGTTTTAATATAATCTATTTAATTGTATGTTTCTATAATTTAATGTTCAAGAATGGCTGTGTTTGGACATAGAGAACAGACTTGTGGTTGCCAAGTGGGAGAGGGAAGTGGGGGAGGGATGGACTGGGAGTTTGGGGTTAGTAGATGCAAACTATTACATACAGAATGGATGAACAACAAGGTCTTACTGTATAGCACAGGGAACTATATTCAATATCCTGGGATAAACCATGATGGAAAAGAATATAAAAAAGAATGTATATATGTGTATAACTGAGTTACTTTGCTGTACAGCAGAAATTAACACAACATTGTAAATATACTATACTTCAATAAAAAAAAATAAATTAAAAAAAGAAGAATGGTTGTGTTTGACAATCACCTCACCAAATTCTTGAAAATTTCAGTCAGCTCTCACAAGCCAGTACCAACCACCTCCAGCATGCTGTCACAGGATCGGAAACTTTCACTTCCCCTATTACGTAGGTCTATAATGTTTTCAGTTTTTTCAGTAAATTGATTATTGAGCTTTTTTGATTACAAATAATAAGAGTTTGAGGACTTTAAAAAAATGAATCAAGGTCACCATTGGTAAATGGGCTCAGGCCTTGAAGAGATGGCTCTCACACACAGATACAGAGATTGAATAGACCTCTAGGAAAGTAGCTATCCTGATGATGATAAAATAGAGGGAATCTTATTTGACAGATACTCTGTCAGTATCCACCCCACTCCAACCCTTCAGACAAAAAAGAGTAAAAGGAAAACATCTAATGCTGGGAGCTTTGGGGTTGGAGAGTGTTTTAATCTGTTACAATCTGTTTGGAAACAATAAGATCACACTTCTCAAAACCCATAAGAATGTTCACACCTTTCAATTCAAGAATACCACTCACTAGAAATATTCAACAGAATGGAAAAATATTGGCAAGAGTAAAAACAGATTCATCCCGGTGTTATCCAAATAGCAGATAACTAGAAATAGCCTAAATAGCCAAAAAAATTTTTTAATAGTTTAATAAATACTGGAACACTATCTGGCGAGAGAAATGAAATATTTTTGGTGCAGTTAGGCATTATAAAGATGAAGATTCAATGAATCACAGCAGCGTTATTCATAACAGCTCCAAACTGGGAACAATGTAAATGTCCTTTAAGTGATGAATGGATTAAAACCTCTGTTCCTTCCATGCAATGGAATACGGCTCAGCAATGCAAAGGAACAAACTATCCATACATGTAACAATACAGATGAACTCAAACATGTTATGTGGAGTGAAGGAAATCCCATGCAAAAGACCACATAGAATACAATTTCATTTATATGAAATGTCCAGAAAATACTAATCTGTAGACTCAGAGAGCACATCAGTGGTTACCATGGAGCTGGGGGTGGGAGCAGGAGGGATCTCCTTGGGGTGATGGAAAGTTCTACAGCAGGATTATGGTGATGGTGGCACAATTTGGTAAATTTACTACAAAATCATTGACTATATGTTCAAAACAGGTGTATTGTATGGTATGTAAATTATACCTCAATAAAGTTGTTTTTAAAAAGATTCCATGAAAACAAAAGAATATTTATGGCAAAATGTTGAGAAAAAAATAATAAAACCGTGTACACACTTAGATTGCAATAATATAATATTTTAACATCTTTATTGAGATATAATTCACAAGCATAAAATTCACCCATTCATGTACAACAGTATAATTCACTGTTCTGGGAAATGTACATTCCCAGAGTTGTGCAACCATCACCACAGGCTAAGTTTTGAGCATTTTCATAACCTCAAATACTGTCACTCCCTCCCTTTTCTCTCCTTATCATTTAAGCCATCTTAAATTGTATAATCAATGATACTAATACATTCACGATGTTGTGCAAACGTCACCTCTATCGGATTCCAGAACATTTTTGTCACCCAAAAAGGAAACCCCGTCCCCATTAGCAGTCTCTCTCCATCCCCCTTCCACCAGCCCCTGGCAACCACTAATCTGCTTTCTGTCTCTCCAGATTTACCTGTTGCAGACATTTCATATAAATGAATCACATACAATGTAGTCTTTTGTGACTGGCTTCTTTCATTTGATACAATATCCTAAACTCCAGCCTTACAGCTTCCTTGCTACTCTATCAATGTTCCAACCTCTTCTTCTCAGGGTTTTTGCACTGGTTGTTTCCCACACCTGGGATGCTCTACCCTCCTGACCTTTGCACACTTATTCATAGCCTTTGTATCTTGGCTGAGCGTCCCTGCTCAGAGAAATCCTTTCCCTAACTGCCCTAAGTCAGTCACTTTGGTTATTGTAGCTCATGACACCCTGTTTTCCTCATTACACTTATTGTAATTTGTAACTACATTTTTGTCCGGCTTGCCTTCTCAAATACATGGATCTGACTCAGGGCCGGGATTAGGGCGAGGCAAGTAAGGCACTTAACCTCGGGTGCAAAGTTTAAGGAGGTACCAAATTGTTGAGTTTTCCTTTTGCCTCTCTCTCCAGTATGGATTGGCACAGCACTATTACTCATCCCGTCTTTAAGACAGGTTGATATTTATTCATCGTGGATTTTTTTGCGTTAATTTTTTGATTTTTAAAAATTGCATTTGCAGGACTTTCCACAGTGGTTAAGAATCCGTCCTGCGATGCAGGGGACGCCGGTTTGATCCCTGGTCAGGGAACTAAGATCCCACATGCCGCGGGGCAACTAAAGCTCACGCGCCACAACTAATGAGCCCTCATGCTCTGGAGCCTGTGCGCTACAACTAGAGAAAAGTCCATGCACTACAAGGAACAGCCCGTGCGCCAAAACGAAAGGTCCCGCGTGCTGCAACTAAGACCCAATGCAGCCAATAAACAAACAAACAAATAAATAAATAATTGCATTCGGGACTTCCCCAGCAGTCCAGTGGTTAAGACTCCATGCTTCCACTGCAGGGAGCATGGGTTTGATCCCTGGTTGGGGAACTAAGATCCCGCATGCTGTGTGGCATGGCCAAAACAAAATAAATAAATAAAAAATAAACACATTGCACTGAAATATTATGATGACCGAGTTTTTTTTTAACTTTGGGATGCTCCTAAATTTTGCACCCAAGGGGTGTGCCTCACTCCCCTTACCCGAGTTTCGGCCCTGATCTGTCTCTCTTCAGCCTCAGATCAGGGCCTGGTACACAGTAAGCACTCAATAATTGCTGGAATGAATCAACCATAGCTGTGATGGTTTTGTAGAAATGAAAACGTTACTTAGGCTCTGAGAGACTGTGGTAGACAAATTGCATAAATGACCACAATCCTTTACCCTCCAAGATCTATACCTTTTGCGGTGTGACTTAGCTCCTCCCATCAAGAGATGAAGCCAATTTCCCTACCCATTGATTCTGGATTGTTCTTGGGACCTCCTTTGGCCAACAGAATGTGAAGGGGTGCCAGTTCCAAGGCCAGTTCCAGGCCTTCAGAGACCTTGTATACTTCTGCTTGCCCTCTTGAGACCCTGTCTCTGCCCAGGCTCACCTGCTGGAGGATGAGAGATCATGTGGAGCAGAGTTGAGTTGTCTCAGCTAAGATATATATATATATATATATATATATATATATATCACATCTTCTTTGTCCATTCATCTGTCAATGAACATGTACGTTGTTTCCAAGTCTTGGCTATTTTAAATACTGCTGCTATGAACACAGGGGTGCATGTATCTTTTCAAATTATATTTTTGTCCAGATATATGCCCAGGAGTAGGACTGCTGGATCATATGGCAACTTTATTTTTAGTTTTTTGAGGAACCTCCATATACTATTCTCCACAGTGGCTGCACCAATTTATATTCCTGTTTGGGGTGTTTTGTTATGTGGCTATAGCTAGCTGATGCAGGAACAAAGGCCAGGGTTTTAATACAGAGAAATGAATTGGTAGTGAAGGGGCCCCAGGGGACTGACTGATTGCTGTGGGACTCTAGGAGGAAGCTGATCATAAACCCCACTTCCTGAGCCTCACCTGTGTGTCCAGGTAGGATGTGGATCACCTGCTGTTCTTCCATATCCCACACAGCTACCATGCCCTCCTGGATGCCAACCACCAGCAGCTTCTCTTCCAGTCTATATATATCACATCTTCTTTGTCCATTCATCTGTCAATGAACATGTACGTTGTTTCCAAGTCTTGGCTATTTTAAATACTGCTGCTATGAACACAGGGGTGCATGTATCTTTTCAAATTATATTTTTGTCCAGATATATGCCCAGGAGTAGGACTGCTGGATCATATGGCAACTTTATTTTTAGTTTTTTGAGGAACCTCCATATACTATTCTCCACAGTGGCTGCACCAATTTATATTCCTGTTTGGGGTGTTTTGTTATGTGGCTATAGCTAGCTGATGCAGGAACAAAGGCCAGGGTTTTAATACAGAGAAATGAATTGGTAGTGAAGGGGCCCCAGGGGACTGACTGATTGCTGTGGGACTCTAGGAGGAAGCTGATCATAAACCCCACTTCCTGAGCCTCACCTGTGTGTCCAGGTAGGATGTGGATCACCTGCTGTTCTTCCATATCCCACACAGCTACCATGCCCTCCTGGATGCCAACCACCAGCAGCTTCTCTTCCAGTCTCCATGCCATGGCAGTGATGTCTGCAGCCACACAGAAACAAGAGTTCATGTGTCTGAGTGCTCAGCCATGAGGTACTCTAATGGGCCCCCCACTTCACAGATAAGGAAACTGAGGCACAGACAGAGTCAGTTCCTTGTCCAGAGTCACACATCTAGAAGTGGCAGAGCCAGGATTTCAAAGCCAGCACTGTCAGATGCCAGATGCAGACTCTGGGCTGTAATGTTTATGTTGATCTGAGGTAGGAAAATGGACTAAACCACTCCTCAGTCATAAGTGTCTCTAGTTCAGTGGTTCCTACCCAGCAGTGATTCTGCCCCCCAGGGCACACTGGGAAATGTCTGGAGACATTTTTGGTTGTTACAGCTGGGGACCAGGATGCTACTGGCATCTGATGGGTGGAGGCAGGGATGCTGCTCAACATCCTGCAGAGCACACGATGGCCCCACCCCAGAGAAGGATCCAGCCGCAAATGTCAGTGATGCATGGTTGAGTGCAGCTGGAGAAGACTCAGGAATGGAATTATATTGGCTGAGGATGAGAACCCTGCTTTTGACTTCTCTTTGAGTTCGATCTGTGTGGGAAAAGAAGGGCTGGTGCCCCAAAGAAAAAAATATTTGCCAATAGTTTGAGCAAACACAGCCCAAGGCTCTCTGCTGGGTGGATCCTGATTGGATCATTGCTGAAGAGAGAGAGGGACCAAGTTACACTGGAGAAAACATCAGCCCGAATATCAGGAGACCAGACTTTCTGAATGCCCTGATTAAGTCCTTTTCCTGCTCTGTGCCTCAGTTTCCTCATTTGTAAGGTGATGGGGGAGGTGCTGAAATCAGAGCCAGTCCAGGTCTGAGAATCCAGAATTGTGTTTCTACCTCATCGGGACAGGGCTTGAAGAGATAAGATTTTTTTTTTCTTTTTTTCCCCTTTTTTTTTTTTTTTTTTTGAGGGGCGGGGGATCACTCACTCACTGTGTGACCTTGGAAATGTGAACTCAAACTTCTCATTTTAAAAATGGAGAAACTGGGCTTCCCTGGTGGCGCAGTGGTTGAGAGTCCGCCTGCCGATGCAGGGGACACGGGTTCGTGCCCCGGTCCGGG
>NC_041215.1:14584496-14631871 GCF_002837175.3 Physeter macrocephalus | reverse complement strand
CGCAAAAAAAAAAAAAAAAAAAAAAAAAAAAAAAAAAAAAAAAAAAAAAAAAAGGAAGAAACTTAAGTCCAGAGTGTGTAGGAACTTTCTCAACTTCAACATGACTAGAGCTCGTACAACTGGCACAGGGGGTCTGAAACACAAAACATTTCCCTACTGAGATGAGAAAAAGAAAAAATTCACTCTGAGCTGCAACTTCCTTTGCCTACGCTGTGGCAGACATCACTAATCAATCACCGCACTCTGTCATTTGTCCCCGGCATTAGCCATTCTATCATGCTTCCTTTAGTAATAAAACCCACAGCTCACAGGTTTTAGGTGAGTACGTGGTTACTCAAAGACCATTTTCCCCAAGCTCCCTTACAGTCGAAGATGGCCAAGTTCTCACCAGCAAGACAGGAGCAGAAGTGGTAAGTTCTGCTTCAAGCCCATGCCTTTGAAGGGAAGGGGCCTGCCATCTACTTCTCCTTCTCTCTTCCCACTGGCTGGAATGCCATTGTGATGGTAAGAGCTGGAGCAGCTATTTTGGGCCATTAAATGGAAACCTCACATTGAAAATGGCAGAGCAACAAATTTGAAAGAGTTTGGGTCCCTGACCCCCTGCAGATACCATATTACCTTTTATGCCTGGACTATTGTGTGTGAGAGAAATGAACTCCTGTTTTATTTAAGCCACTACTACTTTGGCCTTTGTTACAGCATCAGAACTTGTATTGTAACCAATATACCATTAAACCAGATTCAGTCTCAGAATCCTTCTCAACACAGCATTCTAGAAGCTGTCCCTAAATCAATTCTTCCATGCATTGTCCTCAGCACCTCTTAGAATTTCCGACTTGGAAGCTCTGTGCCTTGGGAGTGTAGCTTCCCCTACAAGGCTATGTGGCACAAAAATGGCCTGAGTCACAATAACTGGCATTTGAACCAAAGCTAACTGTATTCAGTGATTAATGTGAGAGATTATGGGTGGGCAGATCAAGGAATGGATGAATGGAGGTGAACTGGTGGCTAAGTGGACAGATAGATGGCTGGTTAGATGAGTGGGTGAGTGAATGTGTGGGTTTTAGATGGGTAACTGGATGAATTATTTGATGGGTGGGTGAGTTGGCTGAGTGTGTGAAGGGGTAAAACGAGTGGATAGAAGATGGCACATTGGGGGAAATGGAGGGTAAGTGGTGTGGATAGAAGGGTGGAAGGAAGGGTGACTATGGGAAATATGGACAACAGATGGGTGAATGGATGGATGGATGGATGGATGGGAAGGAAGGAAGGAATAAAGGAGGGAGGAAGGATGGAAGGACATACAGATGGATAGATGGAAGGAAGGGTGGAAGGAAAGAAGGATGGATGAATAATGGATGGAGAGAACTAAATCCTCCTGTTCCTCTGACATTCTGGTGTCCCAGGGAGAACCTACAAGTTCCACCAGCCTCTCAGGGGCCAGTCAGGCACCAGTTCCTAGTTTCCAGTCTTACTAGCATGAGGCTGTAAATCGCAGATGCTATCTATAAGACGGGCAACAAACTCTTAGAGATGAGACCCCAGAGTCAGCCAGCATGCCCTCTCTCTGGGCTCATTAGCAGTATTTACACTAGTAATCTACAGTCCCTGGGGGGCAGAGGAGCCAAGTCAGCATGAGACAGCAGGGCCAGGTCCTGATGGCACCCTTGGGGCTTCCCAGCTGGCAGAGGGGAGACCAGAGAGCAGCCCCAAACACCTGCAGTCCGCTGCCCCCAGGCAGGCAGGGGCCTGGCTGGATTTTGGCTACACTTGGGAGACGCACCTTTGTGACAGCCAATGAGGGTTGCCTGGAGGGTTCCTCCCGGGGGCTGGAGGAATCTTCTGAGGGGCACCAGCACAGGGTGTGGGCACATCCAGAACCAGCTCTGCGCCTGTTGGCACAGCTGTCCCACCAGCACTGGATGTGAGGTTGCGAAGAAATAGAGTCTGGCCAGGAGTTCTGTATATAGGATGCTTCTCTCTGCAACAGAGGAGATGCTGGTTAAGGGGAGGGGCCCTGCTTCCCTGGGTGGAGCCCCCCTCCTGCCTCCTTTTCTGTGCTACACACACACTAGCCCCTACTTCAAGTGGTTTCCCCCTCTCCTACCCTAGACCTTGGGTTTCCAGATAGCAGGGAGGATGCCTGTCTTGTTCGTTGCTATGTTCTGAGTGCCAGGCACCCAACAAGTGCCTGTTAGAGAAATAATGATCACTTCTGCAGCACTTCATAGTTACTGAGTGGGTTAGTGTCCTGTGGCTGCTATAACAAGACAACCTGGGGGGCTTCAAACAACAGACCTTTCTTCTCTCACAGTTCTGGAGGCCAGAAGTCCGAAATCAAGGTGTCGGCAGGGCTGTGCTCCCTCCAGAGGCTCTGGGGGAGGATGCTTCCTTGCCTCTTCAGGCTTCTGGGGGCTTCGGGCGATCCTTGGCTTGTGACCACATCACTGCAATCTCTTTTTAAATTTTTAATTGTTTATACAATTTTAAAAGGTTACACTCCACTTACAGTTATTACAAAATATTTACTATATTCCCCATGTTGTACAATACATCCTTGAAGTCTATCTTACACCCAATAATTTGTACCTCCCATTCCCCACCCCTATTTTGCCCCTCTACCATTCCCTCTCCCCACTGGTAACTACTAGTTTTTTCTCTGTTTTTGTGAGTCTGCTTCTTTTTTGTTATATTCACTAGTATGTTGTATTTTTTTAGATTCCACGTACAAGTGACATCATATAATATTTGTATTTCTCTAGCTTATTTCATTTAGACTAATGCCCTCCAAGTCCATCCATGTTGCTGTAAATGGCAAAATTTAGTTCTTTTTTATGGCTGAGTAGTATTCCATTGTATACATATACCACAGCTTCTTTATCCATTCATCTGTTGATGGACATTTAGGTTGCTTCCATATTTTGGCAATTGTAAATAATGCTGCTAGGAACATTGGGGCACATGTATCTTTTCGAATTAGTGCTTTTGTTTTGTTTTTTTACCCAGGAATGGAATTACTGGGTCATATGGTAGTTCTATTTTTTAGTTTTTTTGAGAAACTTCCATGCTGTTTTCCACAGTGGCTGCACCAATTGACATTCCCACCAGCAGTATAGAAGTGCATCATCCCAATTTCTGCCTCTGTCTTCACATGGCCTTCTCATCTGTGCGTCTTTGCATTATCCCTTTTTCTCTTTCAAATCTCCCTCTGCTTCCTTCTTATTAGGACACCTGTGATTGCATTTTGGGCCTACCTACATAATCCAGGATAAACTCTCCATCCCAAGAAGCTTAATCACATTTTTTTTTTTGCCATATAAAGTAATAGTCATAGATTCCAGGGATTAAGAAGTGACTATATCTTGGCAGGGGGTGGGGAGGTGGGGGGCAGATTTTTCTGCCTACCACATAGAGGTATCATCATTATTATCCCAAGTGCCCAAGCGTATAACAGGGAAAATTGAGGTATGAAGAAGTTAAGCAACTTACGCAAGGTCACACAGCCAGTAAGAGGCAGGAATCTGACCCCCAAAGTTTGATTCCAATGCCAAGTGAAGACCAGGGACATTAAAGGTAGACAGTTCATTTTGTCCCTGTTGTTGGAGCATCCTAACTGTGGAGCCTGGGGCAATGGCGGCAATGCCCTGTGCCTGGGTTTGCTGGTGGGTGGGATGGGGCAGGGCCAGGATCAGGGGCAAGTGCCCCACTCACCACCGGTACAAAAGTTAAAGTGGTGCCAACAAACTCAACCATCAAGATAAGTACTATCTTAATGCAATATTTTAAAAAATCAAAACTGATGCGCCCGCCCCCTCATCCATGATGAACAAAATATCAGTCTTTTAAATAAAAACAGGTACAGAAATGGCACCACACCAAGTCATCCTGGAGCCTGAGGCAATGGTAGAAATAGGGAATACCAACGGGCTTTCAGGAGCAGGCTGTACAGTACTGGAATGTGGTGAGAGCGCATGGTTGCTCAGCTGCGCCATCTGGTGGGGACATTCATTCCTACACCTTCTCCTTGTCTGGGCAGCCACAGGTTGTCAATCAAGAAACACTGCAAAGAACATACTGTGATGTGGGCTTTTAAATTTTCCCTTAAACTGGACATGTAAGCCCAAGGCTGTTTTCCTGGGAAATCACTCCCTTCGAGGTTTAAAACTGCTGGCGAGCGTGAATGTAGGACAAAGGTGTAACTGATCATGGGCACTAGTATCTCCCACTTGGGTGGGATCCTAGACACACTTTAGTTCTATCCCACATTTTGCTGATGAGGGAAGCAGAGGACAGAAATGGCTTCTCCAAGGCCGTTCACGTCAAAACATTGGTGCTGTCACATGACCATAACGGGATCCTCGGATGGCGCCATGGGTTATAAAACCCCTTGTAAAAACCCTCAAATCAAAACCAGCTGGGATGGGAATTCCCTGGCAGTCCAGTGGTTAGGACTCCAAGCTTCACTGCTGGGGTCCGGGTATCCCTGGTCGGGGAACTAAGATACCACAAGCCACGTGGTGTGGCGAAAAAAAAAAAAGAACCAGTTTGGAAATGTATGATAAAAAACCATCCTGGTCACTTCACACTCATTAGGATGGCTATTTTTTTTTTTTTATCAAAAAATAACAAGTGTGGGAGAAGATGTAGAGAAACCAGAACTTTTATGCACTGTTGGTGGGAATGTGAAACGGTCCAGCCACTGTGGAAAATGGCCTGGCAGTTCCTCAAAAATTAAACACAGAATTATCAGATGATTGAGCGATTCTACACCTGGTATATATCCAGAAGAATTGAAAGCAAGGTCTCGAAAAGATATTTGTACACCCACATTCACAGCAGCATCATTCACAATTGCCAAAAGGTAAAGACAAACCAAGTATCCATTGATGGATGAACAGATGAGCAAAATGTGGTTCTACACGCAATGGAATGTTATTCAACCTTAAAAAGGAAAGATATTCTAACACATGCTACAACATGGGTGAACCTTGAGGACATTATGTTAAGTGAA
Source organism: Physeter macrocephalus (assembly GCF_002837175.3). Taxonomy (NCBI): domain Eukaryota; kingdom Metazoa; phylum Chordata; class Mammalia; order Artiodactyla; family Physeteridae; genus Physeter; species Physeter macrocephalus. The sequence goes on along the minus strand of NC_041215.1, from coordinate 14,626,860 downwards.
ATAAGCCAGACATAAAAAGGACAAATACTGCATGATTCCACTTATATGAGGTGTCTGGAGTGGTCAGATTCATAGAGACAGAAGTAGAAGGGTGGGTGCCAGGGGCTGGGGGAGGGCGGATGGGGAGTGAGTGTTTAATGGGGACAGAGTTTCAATTTGAAAAAATGAGCAAGTTCTGGAGATGGATCTTGGTGATGGCTGCACAACAGTGTGAATATACTTAATGCCACGGAACTGTACAATTAAAATGGTTGATTTTATGTTATGTGTATTTTGCCACAATTAAAAAAAATGCAAACAAACGAAGCACCATCCTGGACAGAGTATCAACTGAGGATTCAGAGATTCTTAAAGTTCTAGGGCAGAGTGTGGGCCAAATCCAGCTGAACAATTTGTCCTGAGAACTAAGAATGGTTTTTGTAAAATACATTAATGTTTCAGATCGATGTTTGTAATTAGTGGGATGACAGGAAATACCAACTTTGAACCCCAACAGAGCAAAATGTTATCCCCCTGAACAAGAGTTCCCCTCATCTTTCTCGTGAGTAGAACTGACTTACAAAAAAGTTGTGCTCAGGACTTCCCTGGAGGCGCAGTGGTTAAGACTCTGCGCTCTCAATGAAGCGGGGGTGGTGCCAGGTTTGATCCCTGGTCAGGGAACTAGATCCCGCATGCATGCCACAACTAAGGAGGCTGCGTGCTGCAACTAAGACCCAGTGCAACCAAATAAATATTTTTTAAAAGTCATGCTCAATTATTATCATTCAATTTTGAATTTCATCAATAACAAAATCTGTGGGGGGCTTCCCTGGTGGTGCAGTGGTTGAGAGTCCGCCTGCCGATGCAGGGGACCACAGGTTCGTGCCCCGGTCCGGGAAGATCCCACATACCGCGGAGCGGCTGGGCCCGTGAGCCATGGCCGCTGAGCCTGCGCGTCCGGAGCCTGTGCTCCTCAACGGGAGAGGCCACAACAGTGAGAGGCCCGCGTACCGCAAAAAAAAAAAAAATCTGTGGGAACATGTTTTATCTCTCATTATATTAAGTGTCAACATAATTTCCTCGATTTTGCCTGAAATATCTCCTATGTGGCCCTTTCTAGAATAAGATGCTGGGGGAATTCCCTGGCATTCCAGTGGTTAGGACTCCACGCCCTTACTGCCGAGGGCCCAGGTTTGATCCCTGGTCGGGCAGCTAAGATCCCACAAGCCGCGAGGCATGGCCAAAAAATAAATAAAAATAAATCAAAATTTAAAAAAATAGAATAAGATGTTGGGCCGTCCTGGTGAGGGCATCGGCTCTGCCTTGGTAGTTTTCACTCCTAAGCTCTCCCAGGTTCAGCTCAAAGTTCTAGAAGCTGGAGCTGGGAGAAACCCCTCAGCTATAGACAGGAAAGGCGTATGAGCTAATGCAAATCCATCTGGTGGCTCGGTGAGGAGAGTGGGTTTCTAGAAGTCAGTGCAAAGTGGACCACCTCTCCCCCCGACCCAGCGCGGTCAGCCCGACTCACCCATGCCTCGGAGCTCCACTGCCGGGCAGCACAGCTGGAGGGCTTCCCGGACCAGGCTGACCTCAGGACAGTCCACGTGAGGGGCGCACAGGTCAGTCATCCAACAGACCTTCGATGCCCCCGGAGATGCCCCGGCAGGAAATCCAGTTCATGCTGCCTGTGGGGAGAAGAGGCGGTGCTGTGGGGAGCATGCGTCTCCTTCCAGCTCATCCTGGGAGATGGGTTCTCACCTCCCCATTTCTCCCAAGAGCTCTCACTCTCAGCCATGCTGACATTTGGGGCCGGGTCATACTCTGCGGTGGGGCCGTCATGTAGGGTGTATAGAGCAGTGTCCCTGGTCTCCATCCACTAGATGCCAGTAACTCCTCTGCAGTCACAATAATCAAAAATATAAACATTGACAAGTGTCCCTTGGGAAGCAGAATCACCCCTGGTTGAGAATCATAGGAATGAATATGATGGATGAATGAATGGATGGATGGATGGAGAGACAGATAGACAGATAGATGATGGATGGAGAGATAGGCAGACATAGATGGTAGATAAATAGAGATAGAGATAAAAGATTGATAGACAGATGGATGGATAGATATAAAGATGATAGATATAGATGGTGGACAGATAGAAATTATAGGTATGTAAGTAGATAAATAGTTATGATACATTTAGATGGATGGATATAAAGATGATAGATACAGATGGTAGAGAGAGAGAGATATGACATGAGATTTTATATTTATATATATATAGAGAGAGAGGAAGAGATGATAGATATGATAGATTATAGATAGATGTGGATAGGTAGGTGATTGACAGATAGATAGATAGATAGATAGATAGATAGATAGATAAACAGACAACTATATATGGTAGATAAATAGAGATAGAGATGGTAGATGATAGATTGACAGATAGATAGACAGGGTCTCTCTCATTCTAAGGCAGTTTCTTGCCCTGTGTACTATAAACTAGCCCTAGATGCCAGCAGCATGCCTCCCCCATTCGTGACAACCAAAATATCTCCAGACATCACCTAGTGTCCCCTCGAGGGGGCAGGGGATGGTGGCGCAGAACTGCCCCTGATGAGAACCAGGGCCTTAAAAGGAGCCAAGGATTTTGAACTTCCCCCTTCCCCCTTCCTCTGTGTCAGGCTCTGGAAGGCAGGAGCACCGCAGAGGGTTGGGGACCTGCTCAACCCCCTCCGAGATGGGTCTGGTCCTTACCCAGCACCTCCTGCTTCAGCTCCTCGATGCAGCCTGAGTGGATCAGGTGGTAGGGTAACTCCTTCAGCTTCTGCAGGTTTGCAACCGTGTCTGAGAACCACAGGGGCTGAGGGACCACCTGCAGAGGAGGAGGGGGCTGGCAGCCAGGCCACTACGACACAAGCTCATTCATTCACTCCACAAACATGGGCCAGGCAAGGCACCAGGTGGTGCTGGAGGGTGTGGGGATGGGGACACAATTCCAGACAGAGATGGGCCACACCATCCTCCACCCACAGGCTGGGCTGGGACAGGAGGGGCTTGGGGCTCAGGATCCAAGGGGCATTGAAACTGGGTCTCACAGGATAAACAGAAGCCTGTCTGGTGAAGTATGTCAGAACCATTGGCATTTCATAGCGAGGGACTGCCATGTGCAAAGGCTGGGAGGTGGGAGAGAGCAGGACAGGAGTTTGGGAAGGGCTGAATTATAAGACAGAGTGGGGGATCATGGCGGGGACTGAGGCTAGGGAGGTTGTAGAGAGTAGATCACAAAGGTACTGAAGAGGTTGGACTGGAGACAGAGGGCACTGGGGAGCCATGGGAGGTGTTAGAGGAGAAGCATGATCAGATTGGATGGTCAGAAGCATCTGACCATGGAGAACAGACTGGAGCAGGAGATCCTGAGGCTAGGAGACCAGGAAGGGCGTCAAACCACATCCCAAAGAGAGGATGTGGCTGAGTCTGCAGGGGTTCTGGGAGAGGATCTGTGAGGTACTGGAGAGGAGAAAGGGAAGCATCGAGAAAGAATCAGGCCTGGCCCAGCCTCTGGCCTCCGCTGTCCAGGAGGGGAGAGACAAAGAAAAAAAAATCAAACTATAACCACTACTTAAAAGTGTATTTCCTAGTTGAAATCACTGTGCTACAGTTACGCAAGATGTTAACAATAGGGGAATTTAAAAGAAGTGTCCACAGGAACTCTCTGTATACTCGTGGCAACTTGTCTGGAAATCTAAAATGATTTTGAAACTAAAAGTTTCTTTTGAAAAGTCGGAGTCCTGCCTCAGAGTGAAGAGAGCATGGAGTAAAGGACAAGTAATCAAGGGACTTCGCTGGTAGTCCAGTGGTTAGGACTCTGAGCTTCCACTGCAGGGGACATGGGTGTGATCCCTGGTCTGGGAACTAAGATCCCACAAGCCTCGAGGCACAGCCAAAAAAACAAAACAAAACAAAACAAGTAATCAAGAAGGAAGGAAATCACGGAAGATTTCCTGAAGGAAGAGGCAATTGAGCTGAGCCTTGAGGGTGTTTGAGAGGCAAAAAAAAAAAAAAAAAAAGAGGTAGTGACTTGCAAGCTAAGGACCCCAAGTTTTAGAGCTCCCTGGAACAAAAGAAAGACTGGAAAGAAATGTGTGAATAGTGAGTGACCTGGGGGAGGGAGTATAGGAGCAGATCTTCCCAAAAGGGGGAATTGTGGAGAGTTTTATTTTACTGTTTGATCCTCTCTGTGTTCTCCAACAATCACACACTACTGTCCTAAGTGGAAAACAAAATAAGTGTTATTTTTAAAATGAGCAATGCTTTGGGGGTACCAATACCTGGAAATTGGATTGTTCCAGGGAATTCACAAAGGAAAACGTCAAATCCCACCCCACCCCCCCGCATACACACACCACACACACACACACACACACACACACACACACAAAACAGGGAGGAAACTGGTGTGTCTCAGGAGGAATCGAAGTGTAGGAAATTAAAATTCTGGGACGCCATGACTTTGGTGATATGCTTCTGAATGTTGTGATTTTGTTTTATCCTCTGGAAAGTTGGGCAGGAGGGTTGCATAGTCCTCATCTGTTGCTCGCCACCCTCCAAATATGCTCAGCGGCAGAGGTGACATCTAACCCTCCATGGGTAGAGAAGAGATGGTCAGGAGGCAGTTTTGGGTGGAAATGATGGACAGAAGGAGGCATGTGGCCCCTGCCTTGCAGGTGCAGCGGCTTGGAGGCTCCAAGTGGGGAGCAGGGCACCTGTGGTTCAGGTTCAGGGGTTTCCCAACAAGTGGCAGGGTGATGAGTTTCTTGGTTCCCTGGCTCCAGGTCCCTGAGAAGAAGTCGGCCAAGACTCTGTGACCCTTGGCTTTCTCGGGCCAGGACAGGTAGCGCTCTCGGACCACCTCGGCCAGCTGTCTGCGGAGAGGGGACACTGGGCGAGCTCAGAGGTGGTCACTGGCTTTCTAGGAGGCGGTTCCCCAATGCCAGTCCACCCTAAACCACCTTCCAGATGCTTGCTGGCTTAGCTGACCATTATTTGTTACCTATTATTTATCTCTCAATCGGCCCATCTTACTTTTATTCCTTAAAGAAATTTACTTTAAAAAGTTTTAGAGCTCCCTGGAACAAAAGAAAGACTGGAAAGAAATGTGTGAATAGTGAGTGACCTGGGGGAGGGAGTATAGGAGCAGATCTTCCCAAAAGGGGGAATTGTGGAGAGTTTTATTTTACTGTTTGATCCTCTCTGTGTTCTCCAACAATCACACACTACTGTCCTAAGTGGAAAACAAAATAAGTGTTATTTTTAAAATGAGCAATGCTTTGGGGGTACCAATACCTGGAAATTGGATTGTTCCAGGGAATTCACAAAGGAAAACGTCAAATCCCACCCCACCCCCCCGCATACACACACCACACACACACACACACACACACACACACACACAAAACAGGGAGGAAACTGGTGTGTCTCAGGAGGAATCGAAGTGTAGGAAATTAAAATTCTGGGACGCCATGACTTTGGTGATATGCTTCTGAATGTTGTGATTTTGTTTTATCCTCTGGAAAGTTGGGCAGGAGGGTTGCATAGTCCTCATCTGTTGCTCGCCACCCTCCAAATATGCTCAGCGGCAGAGGTGACATCTAACCCTCCATGGGTAGAGAAGAGATGGTCAGGAGGGAGTTTTGGGTGGAAATGATGGACAGAAGGAGGCATGTGGCCCCTGCCTTGCAGGTGCAGCGGCTTGGAGGCTCCAAGTGGGGAGCAGGGCACCTGTGGTTCAGGTTCAGGGGTTTCCCAACAAGTGGCAGGGTGATGAGTTTCTTGGTTCCCTGGCTCCAGGTCCCTGAGAAGAAGTCGGCCAAGACTCTGTGACCCTTGGCTTTCTCGGGCCAGGACAGGTAGCGCTCTCGGACCACCTCGGCCAGCTGTCTGCGGAGAGGGGACACTGGGCGAGCTCAGAGGTGGTCACTGGCTTTCTAGGAGGCGGTTCCCCAATGCCAGTCCACCCTAAACCACCTTCCAGATGCTTGCTGGCTTAGCTGACCATTATTTGTTACCTATTATTTATCTCTCAATCGGCCCATCTTACTTTTATTCCTTAAAGAAATTTACTTTAAAAAGGAACATTTGATAAACAACAAGGAGCTAGAGTATAGCACAGGGAATTATACGTAGCAATAACCTATAATGGAAAAGGATCTGAAAAAGAATACATATATATATATATTTATGAAACTGAATCACTTTGCTGTATACTTGAAACTAACACAAAATTGTAAATTAACTATACTTCAATTTAAAAAAAGGAACAGGGACTTCCCTGGTGGCGCAGCGGTTAAGAATCCGCCTGCCAATGCAGGGGACACGGGTTTGAGCCCTGGTCCGGGAAGCTCCCACATGCCTTAGAGCAGCTAAGCCCGTGAGCCACAACTACTGAGCCTGCACTCTAGAGCCCGTGAGCCACAACTACTGAAGCCCACGTGCCTACAGCCCGTGCTCTGCAACAACAGAAGCCACCGCAATGAGAAGCCCATGCACCGCAATGAAGAGTAGCCCCTCCACTCGCCACAGCTAGAGAAAGCCCTCCCGCAGCAAGAAGACCCAATGCAGCCAAAAATAAATAAATAAAATTATTTTTAAAAGGTGGAAACCCAAATGTCCACCAAAAAAATAAAACAATAATAATTAAAAAAGGAACATATGGGTTCCTCAATGGGTTAAACATAAAATAAGTTACTGTATGACCCAGCAGTTTCACTCCTGGTTACATACCCCGAAGCATGGAAAAACAGGTTTTCAAACAAAAACTTGTACCTGCATGTTCACAGCAGCACTAGTCACAATCACCCAAAGGTAGAAACAACCATGTGTCCATCAATGAATGAGTGGATAAATAAAATGTGGACCATCCCTGCAAGGGAATATTTTCAGCCATAAAAAGAATGAAGCACTGGCACATGCTCTAACGTGGATAAACCATGAAAATATTATGCTGAGTGAGATAAGCCAGACACAAAAGACCACAATGTGTGTGATTCCATCTATATGAAATTTCCAGAACAGGCAAATCCATAGAGACAGAAGGCAGATTCGTGGTTGCCAGGGGCTGGGGGAGGGGGGATGGGGAGTGACTGCTCATGGGGACGGGGTTTCTTTTAGGGTGGTAGGAATGTTCTGGAAGTAGATAGAGGTGATGGTTGTACAACATGTGAATATGCTAAATGTCACTGAATTGTTCACTTTCAAATGATGAATGCTATGTTATGTGAATTTCTCCTCAATTTAAAAAAGAAGTTAGGGGACTTCCCTGGTGGCGCGGTGGTTAAGAATCCACCTGCCAATGCAGGGGACACAGGTTCAAGCCCTGGTCCAGGAAGACCCCACATGCCACGGAGCAGCTAAGCCCGTGTGCCACAACTACTGAGCTTGTGCTCTAGAGCCCACGAGCCACAACTACTGAAGCCCACGCGCCTAGAGCCCATGCTTTGCAACAGGAGAAGCCACCACACTGAGAAGCCCGCTCACTGCAACGAAGAGTAGCCCCCTCTTGCTGCAACTAGAGAAAGCCCGTGCACAGCAACGAAGACCCAATGCAACCAAAAATAAATAAATAAATAAAAAGAAGTTAGTTGTGGGGATTCCCTGGCAATCCAGTGGTTAGGACTCTGTGCTTTCACTGCCGAGGGCCCGGTTTGATCCCTGGTCAGGGAACTAAGATCCCACAAGCCGCGAGGCGTGGCCAAAATTAAGAATAATGATGATGATTATAAAAATAAAAATAAAAAACAAGTTAGTTGTGTTAGAGCTGACGGTAAATGCTGCACTATGTGGACTTGGTTTCCTGGGAATGGGGAGTGAAGAAGGATCTGGAACAAGGAGGAGCCTGGTCAGTGAGTCCTCGCTCTCGGGGTCCCACCTAGACAGTGTCACCAACTCGCTCGACCTACCTGTGGGCGATGACCAGGAGTATGCAGCCATCCACGGGCCGCCTGGCCAAGCAGTTACCCAGATCTCGACGAAGCCTCACCCGCAGCAGGGGTGGGAAACGCGGCAGCTCTTTGCTGGGCGGGGTCCAGTCTTGGTACATGGCCTGCAGGACCTCGTCATCCAAGGACAAGGCATCCTTCATCTCCGCCTCCGAGAGCCCATGCCTGCAGGGAGAAAGGACAGGCATTGGAACACACCTGTGTCTTCTGCATTTGGAGGACTCAGAAGCCAAGGAAGGGACAGCCCTATGGCATCCTGCCCGTCACCAAAGTGTTCACCATGGGGATCATTATTTGGACGGTGCCCACGCCCAGCCGGTACCAACACCTGGTTACAGCTGTACCCATCAAGTAAGACGTTTCCTGATCTTTCCTTTTCTCACACACCTACAGAATCCTGAACCATCCCCTTCCTGACCTCAGAGGAGTCAGGCAGTACAGGGAGGGAGAGAGGAGGTAACTTAGGAAAATAATGCAGAAACCACCCCCATGTGTCCTTGCCTTAAAAAGGAAGTGGTTTTAAACAGGATAAGCGTGGGACTGGAATGGACTTCGTAATACCTGTGAGCATTTGCCTGGAAGAACTATGGGACTTGCCGACAAATTTCCTCAGGGTTGGAGAACAATCAGAGTTCATTTCGGAGAAGATGAGAGACGGAGGCTGGCTTCTGCTTACAGGGAGTACAAACACCGTGTGTGTGTGTGTGTGTGTGTGTGTGTGTGTGTGTGTGTCTTCTATAGCTAAGACAGCAAAAGAGATGATTTATTGTACACATGTTACATTCAGCCACAACTGAGAACAGAACTAGTCCAGAATGTCACAGGTCCAGGGCAAAGGAAGGGACCATTTTGATACAAGCAAGGTGGGTCTCTCAAAGGTGGTCGAGGTGATCAGAATGGCCATAGATGTTCCAGATCCACTGAGACAAGTTCTAGACGGTAGGCAAGCAGTTCAACAATTTGTACCAGCATCCCTGTCCTCTGGCTTCCCTTGTTTCTGCTCCTGTGGCTTCCATGGGTGTACAAGTTTACTTGGACCTCTGCTTCATCTTTCTTCTTTTGCGCTTCAGCCTGAGCATTTGTTTCTTCTTCCACTTTGCTCTCATGGCACGGAGGTTTCTCAGAAGATGGCGCTAAGGCCGAGAGCTGTGTTTTTTTAAAATTCCCTGATATTGATTAAAGTCTTCATTTTGATCAAAACACTTGCCATGTTCTTTACACATACAGAATACCTGCTCACTTGGAATTTTCTGCTGTCCAATGAGGTGGCTATTAACACCAGTATTCTCTGAGATCTCTTCCACTGAGACCATCGCATCTTTGACAATCACAGGTATGTCACTGGTGGTGTTCCCCACACTTTTTCCATTGGGGTAGCCAGGCCTTCTCCCCTAACCTGCTTTTCTCCTCTTGACAGGTCTTTCCAAACCAAAATTCCTGGGAGCCACACCACTGGGGTTTACTTGGTAGCACCATGGTGTGGGCCTGTGTTTCCGCAAAAATTTCCTCCATCAGAATAGAATCTTCTGGGACTTCCCTGATGGTCCAGTGGTTAAGACCCTGTGCTTCCAATGCAGGGAGCACAGTTTCGATCCCTGGTCAGGAAACTAAGATCCCCCATGCCTTGCGGTGTGGCCAAAAGAAAAAAAAAAAGAATAGAATCTTCTTTCTCACTCTTCAATACACCCTCAATACAAACCAGGCTTGGGTCTTCTCTTTGTGGTACAATGGCTTATCCACCAGATCAAAAAGGGACATCCCAGCAGGATTTCAACATGGATATCCCAGGGAAGCACTGCCCCATACTTCTCTGGCATCACATCACTGTACAGGGCCCTCTGGGCAGGGGCCAGGCCAGTTCATTCATTCTCAGGGAAGCAGACAGCTGCAACCTGGAAGGCCACTGACATCAGTAAAGTACTGGCATGTTTGCTTAACCACTATTCATAGAGTGTCATCTCTGTGCTGTCCCCTGGAGGACAGAGAGCTAGACGCCCATGAAGCTTATCTTCTAGTGCAGAGAGCCACATAGAAAATAACAGAAAAAAAAAACACAAAGAGTTTGGGTAACACCAATTGCTAGGAAGAAGATAAGCCAAATCACATGAAGGAGAGTGACAAGGTGAATGGCAGGGGAGAGATGCTTCTTGGAGCAGGTGGGTCCCTCTGAGAAGGTGTCACAAGAGCTGGGATTGTGCAGGAGGGAAGGAGCCAGTGTGGGAAAATCTGGGGCCAGAGTGCTCCAGGCAGGGGGATGGGAGGCAGCCAGATCCAGCAGGCCTTGGTAAGGAGTTTGGATACTTTTCTAAAAGCATTGGGAAGTCACTGGAAGGGTTTAATCAGGACAGAAGAAATTCAGTCTCATTCATGATTTCAAAATCTCGTTTCAGACAGGTGTTCCTACCAAAACTTGTACAAGAATGTTCACAGCAGCACTAGTCACAATTGCCAAAAGGTGGAAATAATCCAAATGTCCATCAACAGATGAAAGGATAGAAAAATGTGGTTGCTATGGACTGAATATGTGTGTCTCCCCCAAATTCATATGTTGAAGTCTTAATCCCCAAGGTGATGGTATTAGGAGGTGGGGCCTTTGGGAGGTGATTAGGTCATGAGGGTGGAGCCCCCACGAATGAGATTAGTGCCCTTCTAAAAGAGACCCCAGAGAGCTCCCTTGTCCATTCTGTCATATGAAGTTTCAGTGAAAAATGACTGTCTGTGAACCAGGAAGCTGGCTCTCACCAGACACCAAATCTGCTGGTGCCTTAATCTTAGACTTCCCAGCCTCCAGAACTGTGAGAAATAGATTGTTTATAAAGCCACCCAGTCTTATGGTATTTTTGTTATAGCAGCCCACATGGACTAAGACATGCGTGTATCCATACAATGGAATATTATTTGACCATAAAAAGGAACAAAATGCTGATACACACTACAATACAGATAAACCTTGAAGACATTCTGAGTGGAAAAAACTAGTCACAAAAGACCACATATTGTATGATCTCATTTATATGAAATATCCAGATCAGGATCCATAAAGGCAGATCCATAAAGGCAGATCCATTCGTGGTTGCCAGGGCCTGAGGGAGGAGGGATGGGGAATGACAGCTAACAGGGACAGGGTCTCCTTTCAGTAATAATGGAAACGTCTGGAACTAGATAGAGGGGATGGTTACACCATATTGTGAATGTCACTGAATTGTAACACGTTAAAATTTTAACTTTACAATATGTGAATTTTACCTCAATTAAATAATCTCACTCTCCTAAATGCAATGAGGAATACTGAATCGGCTCCAGGACCAGAAAAAATGATATTGGTGGAAAAACTGGTGAAATCCAAATCAAGTCTGGAGTTGAGATCACGGTCACGTATCAATGCTAATGTCCTGGCTGTGACAGCAATGCTGTGGTTATGTTGGATGTTAACATGAGGGGAAGAAAGGTGCAGGATCTTTGGGAACTCTGTTCAACATTTTTATCTCCTCTGTAAATGTAAAATTATTTCCAAATAGCGGTTTACTAAAAAAAAAATTCTCATTCTTGCCTCTCTGGAGAAGGGGCTTGTTGGGGGATAAACACAGTGACATGGAGACAAGTGAGGGCCTGAGGCACTTGTTCAGGTGGAGACGGGGATGACCTAGGACAAGATAGGGACAGTAGGAATGGGAAAAAAATGGTTGGTTCAGGATGTTTTAGAGGCAGAGCCAAGAGGACTTTTTTTTTTTTTTTTTTTTTGTGTGTGTGGTATGCGGGCCTCCCTCTACTGTGGCCTCTCCCGTTGCGGACAGGCTCCGGACGCGCAGGCTCAGCGGCCATGGCTCACGGGCCCAGCCGCTCCGCGGCATGTGGGACCCTCCCAGACCGGGGCGCGAAACCGGTTCCCCTGCATCGGCAGGCGGACGCGCAACCGCTGCGCCACCAGGGAAGCCCAAGACTTTCTGATTATGGAGGGGAAAAAGGATGGGGAAGGAGAGGAAACAGGCATGACTCCTGGTTATGCAGAAGGTGACCCCACTACTAAGAATGGGGGGACTTCCCTGGTGGCGCAGTGGTTAAGAATCCACCTGCCAGGCTTCCCTGGTGGCGCAGTGGTTGAGAATCTGCCTGCCAATGCAGGGGACATGGGTTTGAGCCCTGGTTTGGGAAGATCCCAAATGCCGTGGAGCAACTAGGCCCGTGAGCCACAACTACTGAGCCTGCGCATCTGGAGCTTGTGCTCCGCAACAAGAGGCCGCGACAGTGAGAGGCCCGCACACCGTGATGAAGAGTGGCCCCCGCTCGCCGCAACTAGAGAAAGCCCTCGCACAGAAACGAAGACCCAACACAGCCAAAAATAAATAAATAAAGAAGCTTTCATTTAAAACAACAAACAAACAAAAAGAATCCACCTGCCAATGCAGGGGACACAGTTTCAATCCCTGGTCCTGGAAGATCCCACATGCCACGGAGCAACTAAGCCTGTGTGCCACAACTACTGAGCCCGCACCCTAGAGCCCGCGAGCCACAACTACTGAGGCCATGAGCCACAACTACTGAAGCCCGTGCGCCTAGAACCCATGCTGTGCAAGAAGAGAAACCACCACAATGAGAAGCCCATGCACTGCAACGAAGAGTAGCCCTTTCTTGCCGCAACAAGAGAAAAGCCTGCGTGCAGCAACGAAGACCCAGTGCAGCCAAAAAGGTAAATAAATAATAAATTAAAATTTAAAAATTAAAAAAAAGGAATGGGGAATCCTCTGTTGGAGCAGGTTTGGGGGCAAGAGACTTTGCTAGACACAGTCATGAGGTACCACCATGTTTGCGACACCTGCCCCCTCTTAGCCCCTGGCAACCACTAATCTACTTTTTGTGGATTTGACAATTATGGACATTTCACATAAGTGAGATCATATGTCATACCATCTGTGCTCAACACTGACAACCCCCTGCCTGGGGGCATGCCTCAACCTCGTCTGTCTAGGCTTCAATAGCAGGAGTCTACAATAGGGGAAAGGAGATTCCAAAGGGACGTAAGAGCAGGTGAAGATTTGTGAACAGTCCTGGGCTGGTGCCATTTTCTTGTCCTCCCTAAACCTGCTCAAGCTCAATATTAGGACCTGTACCTCTTTGCACCTCCTCATCCAAGTTTGCAGCTGAATCTCCAAACTTAGCTGGAGGGAGGCGGAGCAGAAAGCTTTCCTCCATTTGTCAGATGGGGAAACTGAGGTTTGTGTATTCATGTCCCTGAATGACCAGGGGAAGAGGAATTCAATTCCATCCCTGCTCTTGAAGATTTTGTGTCTCATCAAGTCTAGAGCTATGATGTCGAACGTAGTAGTCACCAGCCACACGTGGGCGTTTGAAGTTAAAAATTAATAGAATTTAAAATCCAGTTTCTGGATTGCATAAGCTGCCTTTCAAGTGCTCAACTGCCACTGCAGCTTGTAATTACCACATTGGACAATGAGATACAGAGCATTGCCCTCATCACCAACATTCTATTGGACGGTGCTGGAAAGACTGGGGAATGTGCCCCCAGACAGCTGAACCACTAGGTTAAGAGCCCTCTTCCATCCCCAAAGACATCCCTTTGACAATGTGGACCCAATACCTCATCTGCCCCCTACATGGGACCTGCCTTGCCTGCACTGCAGACCAAACTCTGTGTGTGAGGTCACACAGCCCTGTGTTTGATCCTGGCTGAGGGATCTTGGCCAGTGATGTCCCTTTGCAAGCATGATCTTGTTATTCCTCCCAGCAGCCATACAGAACAGACACTCTCCCAGCTACCCCTCTGTAGAGAGGGGCTCAGAAAGGCCACGGTGCATGCCTAACACAGCATTTCTCAGCCTCTCACTGTTGACACTAAGGGTTGGATCATTCTTTGTTGTGGGGATTGTCCTGTACTCTGTAAGATGTTTAGCAGCATCCCTGGCCTCCACCCACTAGGTGTCACCAGCATGATAGATTGATAGATAGATGAGAGCTAGATAGATAGTCAGATAGGTAGACAGATAGATAGATGATAGCTTATAGATAGGTGTACATAGATGCGTGTATGGATGGACAGACGAATATGATAGATTACAGATAGATGAGGTAGATAAATAGATGAATGGATGGATAGATAGGTATTATGGTAGCTGGATAGAGAGATAGCCAGACAGTATCTTTCATGCTAAGCCAGGGTTTCGCACCCTCAGCACTACTGACAATTGGGGTACCGTGATCCTCTGGCGGGGGGAGGGTCCTGTGAACGATAGGGTGTTGAGCAGCATCCTGGGTTTCCATCCACTAGATCCCAGTAGCACCCCATCCCCCAGTCATGACAACCAAAATGTCTCCATTGTTAAGTGTCCACCCTGGGGGGGGCACAGAATCTCCCTAGGTAAGAACCACTGGCCCAGAAGTACTCAGATCTGCTCTGAGAGCCAGGCTCTCAACCATCACTCTAGGTCAACTCTGTGTGTAAACATAACATGTTTTCATGCAACAGGACATACCAAAATCACCTCCCCTGGAGTCACCCTCCATAGACCACTTCCCCTACCGGGCACTGAAGGAGGGTGGTCCTCCACCCCAGGAGGCCCCCAGCTTTACTAACTGGACCAGACACGGGGCCAAGAATGCCAATTGATGTCTGTCTCCCCAGATTTTGCAACCGGGACTCAAGAAAGAGCCAGCATGATGGCACCAGTTCTCCAAAATGGGAGCCCATCATGGCAACAGAAGCTGTGGCAGGCAAGCTACACTTACAGAGGAGAAAGGAAGAGTCTAGAACAGAAGCCAATGTGCAGAGAGGACCCTGAGGGAGAGGGGATGAGAAACTTCCCTGATTCTGTGGCTTTCTGGTTCCCATGACAACCCCACCTTCCGTGTAGACTTCATCAGGTTGGCCTGATGGCCCACCCTTTAATTCTGGAACATTCCGTGGTCTGTCTCTGTGCTCTTGTAGACTCCAGGCCAGGCCTCCATGTTATGGGCATCAATCACAAAATCTGGGGTACAACATGAAATCTGGGCTACCCCTCCCTGGAGTTGGCTATGGGGTAGCCCTGCATCCCTTGAGTTTCTCCCATGGCCATGGCATAAAGCTCTTATTTCTAATGTGATAGTGTGAGTGGATTTCTGTTCCTGGCAAATAAACAAACAAATAAAAAGCTCACTTACTGGGCTGGTCGCTGCCACCTTGATTTGTGGCAAAAGACAAAGGTCCAAAAGAGAAAACTGCCCCCCAAGCTGAGAAGAGGAAAGGTGCATTGTCCAGCATTTCTAATGACGGGCATGAGTGTCTCCTGTTGGCTGTTTGCATTAAGGTAAAGCTTTGTTGCTCGGTGTGCCTGCTAATTGGCCTCCGTCCCACCCTCCCATGGGATGCTGGGTGCCTGTGATGAACACACTCCTCTCTCCTGCTCATTATTTCTGACTCACCATCCACACCTGGCATCTCTGACCATCATGACCCTGGTTTATCGGAGTTTGTTCAGCAACTGCATTTAAACCTTCATTCCTTAAACTCTATAAACACATTGGAATTGGGTTTTCCTATTGCTTTTTGCTGATTCCCATGCTACAAAGCCTGGAATTAACTGTAGACCCATGCTTGTGGTCAATTCTTCAGAGAAGTTTGCTTTAAAAAGATTTTTCTGAGATATCCGCACACATTGCTTATTAATTACAAAGGGGTATGTTGCAAATTTGCAGTAGGAAAAAAATGCACAAGAAGGATAAAACATCATCCAAGTTTAACCTGAATGTCATCATGAGGAGACATCAGATCAACCCAGATGACAGTGTACCGACGCCCCTCCACCCCCAGGTGTGTTCCCTGGACCAGTAGCATCAATGTCGCCAGGGAGCCTGGGAGAAACACAAGATCCCAGGCCCCACCCCCAGACCTGCTGAATCAGTCTTTATTCAAAAACAAGACCTGAGATACACATACCCATTGAGGGTTAAGGAGTGCTGAGCTACAGAAGAGCTGGTCTGTACTCTTCAAAAGGGCAAAGACAGGGCTTTCCTGGTGGCGCAGTGGTTGAGAGTCTGCCTGCCGATGCAGGGGACACGGGTTCGTGCCCCGGTCTGGGAAGATCCCACGTGCTGCGGAGCGGCTGGGCCCGTGAGCCATGGCCGCTGAGCCTGCGCGTCCGGAGCCTGTGCTCCGCAACGGAAGAGGCCACAACAGTGAGAGGCCCGCGTACCGCAAAAAAAAAAAAAAAGGGCAAAGACAGAGAGTGGAACATTCCAGATTAAAGGAGGCCAAAGAAACTTGACAGCTAAATGCAACATGTTATCCTGGATTGGATCTTGGGATGGGGACAAGGGGAGGGGACAGCTATAAAGGACATTTTTGAGACAATTGGTAAATTTTGACTATAAACTGTGTATTAAATAATATTATTGCATTTATGATACATTTTCTGAGTTTTAAAATTGTCTTGTGGTGATGTGGCGTTCTGGTTGCCCTTGTTCTTAGGATATATGTGATGTATTTAAGGGTGAAGGGGAATGATGACTGTAATGAATTCTCAAATGGTTCAGGGAAAAATTTTGTTTGTGGGTGTGTATGTGGATAGACAGAGAGAGATAGATGAATGGATAGATAGATAGATAGATAGATAGATTGATTGAAAAATGGAAAGAAATAAAGAGAGAGAGAGGGAGGGGAGAGAGAGATGGAGGGAGGGATGTAGGAAGGAAGGAAAGGAGAGATAGGAAAGGGAGAGAGGGAAAAAGGAAAAGGGAGAGAGAGAAAGCTAATATGGCAAATTGGTGATTGTGGGGGGAAGGAGTATGGCAGTATTTCTCAACGAGGACCTATCCTGCCTTCAAGGGACACTTGGCAATGTCCTGAGACATTTTTGGTTGTACCAGCTGGTGGATACTACCAGCATCTAGTGGGTAGAGGCCAGGGATACTGTTCAACATCCTACAGTGCACAGGATGGCCCTACACACTGCAAAGGATGATCTAGCCCCAAATGTCAATAGCACCAAGGCTGAAAAATTCTGCTCTATGGGAGCTCTTGGCAAGATAGATAGATAGATAGATAGATAGATAGATAGATAGATTGATTGATTGAAAAATGGAAAGAAATAAAGAGAGAGAGAGGGAGGGGAGAGAGAGATGGAGGGAGGGATGTAGGAAGGAAGGAAAGGAGAGATAGGAAAGGGAGAGAGGGAAAAAGGAAAAGGGAGAGAGAGAAAGCTAATATGGCAAATTGGTGATTGTGGGGGGAAGGAGTATGGCAGTATTTCTCAACGAGGACCTATCCTGCCTTCAAGGGACACTTGGCAATGTCCTGAGACATTTTTGGTTGTACCAGCTGGTGGATACTACCAGCATCTAGTGGGTAGAGGCCAGGGATACTGTTCAACATCCTACAGTGCACAGGATGGCCCTACACACTGCAAAGGATGATCTAGCCCCAAATGTCAATAGCACCAAGGCTGAAAAATTCTGCTCTATGGGAGCTCTTGGCACTATCTTTGCACTATGGGAGTTCTTCCTCTAGTCTATAATTTGAAAGTATTTCTCAGTAAAACGTTTTCTGAAGAAATACTCTAGACAAATGCCTAGAGACAGATTAGTGGTTGCCAGGGCCTGGGGTTCGGGGAAGGGGAGTTACTGCTGACGGGGATGGGGTCTCCTTGTGGGGTGAGGAATTGTTCTGGAGATGAATAGTGGTTGCATAACACTGTGAATGTACTAAATGCTGCTGAACTATACACTTTAAATGAGTGAAAATTATGATACGAATTGGACTGGATTGAATAGTGTTCCCCAGAATTCGTACCCATGGGGAACCTGTGAATGTGACCTTATTTGAAACCAGTCTTTGGGGAAGTAGTCAAGTTAAGATGAGGTCATACAGAGACAGGCTGGGACCTGGGACCTGGGACCTGGGACCCTTTGCTGCAGTGCTTGCACCTGGCCAAATGTCTCTTCCAGCAACAAAATACAAAGAAACTATAAGGAACTAAAAACAACTGCTTGCACGCACAGTTGGGGAAATTATGGACAACAAGATACAAAAAGACCAAAAACCCAGTTGCCACTTCTGAAGAGCCGGGAACAAAAGCAGGGTACTGAGCATGCCCCCTGCACACAACCCCACCAGAGGGGTGGGCAAACAACCTAAGCCACCCCTCTGGCTCGACCCCTGGACCTGCCCCGACCCTCACCCCATGTAAGGAACAAGCTCACTCCCCCCTCAGGGAGCGAGCAAGCAGGGGAACCTGTTACCTGTTCTCCCTCCCCTCTGCTGCAGCAGGGGCCCCAATAAAGCCTTGCCTGAATTTCTTTTCTGGGCTCTTATCAATTTCTGTTGATTATGAAGGCCAAGAACCCTGGTCGGTAACAATACTGGATGCAAGTGGGCCCTAATCCAATGAGTGATGTCTTTCCAAGAAGAGGGAAATTCAGACAGAGAGACACACAGGGAGAAGACCACAAGGTGGTCGCAGGTGGAGATTGGAGTGATGCGTCTACAAGCCAAGGAATGTTGAGGGTTGCCAGCAACACCAGAAGCTAAGAAAAAGGCCTAGAACGGATTCTCCTTTAGGGCCTCCGGAGGCAGTGTGGTTCAGCTGACACCTTGATTTCAGACTCTGGCCTCCAGAACCACAAGAGAATATATTTCCATTGTTCTAAGCCACCCAGTTTGTGATTTTGTTATGGCTGCCCTTGGAGAAGAATGCATGTGTTCCATCTCAATTCAAAAGAGTGAAAACAACAGAGACTCACCGGGAAGACACAATGTAGCCCAGCACTCGGGCCACCAGGAGCTGCCCATGTGTCTGCTCCAGGAGGGCACACAGCTGGTGCATCGCTTCCTTAGCGGTGGAGGCCAGAGGGGCTGGCACGGTGAAGGAGGCCCATTTCCGGGCCTCCTCGAAGGCCAGCCTCAGCCTCCCTGGGTGCCCACACTCCGGGAGGCTGGCCCAGAGCAGGTCCCTCTGCATCAGGCTCAGCGTCCTCCTCGAGGCGGCCAGCAGGAGCTGAACCATCTCTTGCCCTTGGTTTCCAGAGAGGGGTTTCACCTCCCAGTAAGCACCTGGGTCCGTGAGCAGCTGCCGCATCGTGTCTAAAACCCCCGCTGTCCTGAGCAGACCGAGAGGATGAGGTGGACCCTTGGGGGGCACTTGGGAGGCAGCCAGGGGACCCTCCGAGCACGGTGGACAGAGTCTACCTCATCCACCAAATCCAGCAGGATCACGAGGGACTCAAAGTTTTGGCAGGAGACGGTGTGGAGGAGGGTGTGGAAAAACTGGACCACCCTGGTATGGGCCTCCAAGACCTGGGCAGGGGGCAGGGGTAGCCCGTAGGCCAGGCGCACCTGGAAGCAGATGCTCTGGAGCAGGCCTCGGGCATCGGAGCTCATCTGTGACGTCCCCAGAAGCCGCAGAACGGTCACTGTCTTGTGGCCAAGCAGCCCTGGCATTTGCTCAGCCAGCTTGCACATCAGAGCAGTCTTTCCGATGCCCGGGGGTCCAAAAAGCACCAGGGGTGGGTGGGGGTGGCCGTCGCTCTGCTGGAGCTGCTGCCCCAGCTGGGTTAGGAGCTCCTGGCGCCCACAGAAGGTCCGTGGGGCCTCGGCACTGAGCCCCAGGTGGTGGCGGATCTCCTGATAGAGCCGTGCCAACTCCCGCCTGCCTGCCTCCAGTTTCTGGAGGCACTTGAGGACCTGATGGTTAGCCCTGGCCACAAACTGCTCCCCCAGCTCCTTCGGGTACCGTCCATGAGCCTTGTTTGGGGGGTCTACCAGGTCTCGGCTCCATGCCAGGTGGTGGGCCTTGAGAACTCCGGGCTGCATGTCAGTGATGCGCTCCTTGAGGCTGCTGAGAAGGTTCTGGGCGTCTTTGTCCAGGCAACCGGCTGCAAGCAGTTCCACCATCTTGAGGTCGCAGACCTCCAGGATGTGTTTGTTGAGGTCTTGGATATCTCTCAGGAAGACGGTCGCCCCCTGGTCCCAGTCTGTTGAGCTCAGCAGGCCCCGTTCTATTTCCCCCTCGATGACTGCAAAAGTGGAGGAGATGGGAAGTAAGTGTGGTCAGCATTATGTCATCAGCTGGCTCGAATGGGAGCACTTGGGAGACACATTCCGGGGATGGAAACATTGGTTCTCAAGCTTAGTGTGTTCCAGAGTCAGCTGGCATAACCACAGACAACATGCAAACGAATGCACTCCAGTGTGTTCCAATAAAACTTTATTTACAAGAACAAGCAGTGGGGCAGGTTTTGTCCTTGGGCCATGGTTTGCTGACCCCTGTCCCAGAGCATGCAGCAGCTGGCCTGAGGACCTGTATTTTCCAGAGCCAAGAGCTCACACTGACTTCTCCCTGGAGGCCACTATTTTGAAATAGCAGTCAGACTTGAGGAGTTATTTTTGAAGCCTCCCTGGGCTCAGCAGAGGATCCCAGCTCTCTAGCTGAGCAAGTCAGGCCCTTGGAGACAGGACTCAGTCTCAGAGCCAAAGACAAGAACCACTCAAAAGTCCTCCTTGGACTGACCTCACATGCCCCTCAGCCCCATGAGTGAAGGTCAGAGATGAAGGCAACTAACAGTCCCCAAATGGGATCCTTCCTGGACACATTTTGGCATGAACCATTCCAAGACCATCTGTTCTGCCACCAGCAGGCTGTGTGACCTTAGGCAAATCACTGCACCTCTCTGAGTCTCTGTTTCCTCCCTTGTAACATGGGTGTACTAGTCCAACCTTGAAGGGGCTGTTGTGAGGATTTTCTATGAAATAATGCTTGTGAAAAGCTGAGCACCTTATGCTGAAGGAACAAAACTAAACTCAAAAGGTTACAGTCTGTGATCTTATCTTCTATGACATGGCTGAAATAACAAAATAAATGAGACGGAGATGGGTTAGTGGTTGCCAGTGCTGGGGTTTGTGGGGAGTGATGAATGCTGCTCTAAAGGTACAGCGGGGGGATACTTGCAGTGAGGGAACAGTCCTGTGTATTGACCGCGGTGGTTACTCGAAGCTACACAGGTGAGAAAATTGCAGAGAAGGAAATGGGCGAGACAAACACACACACACACACACACACACACACAAATGGTGTCTGTACAAGTGTGCTCTCTCTGGATTGTAACAATATCCACTTCCTGGTTGTATAATAATATTGCACTCTAGTTTTGCAAGATGTTACCTTTGGGGGAAAATGGGTAAAGGATACCTCTTCCTCCTTTTTTTTTTTTTTTTTCTTTTGGCAGTTTCCTATGAATCTCTATTTCAAGATAAAAAAAAAAAAGTTGAGCAAGGTGCCTGGAAAATAATATGCTCTGAAAATGCCGTCCATGATGTGCCCCTGAACTCCACAACTGTTTGTGCTTTCTGCTGATGTCAAGGAGTTTCTATTTGTTCTTTCAAGTGGGACTTCTTGATGGGCGAGGTTTGACATGATTGCTTAGAGATTTCATTGTTGAATGAGATCACGGCCAGGACAAGACCCTTTAGATCCCTATAATGACTCCATTAGGTACAACCTCTGACTAGTTCCATTTTACAGATGAGGAAAAGAAGAGTCCAAGCTGCCAAAAGTCAATACGGCTGGAAAGAGGCAGGGCTGAGATGTAAATCCAGGCACATCCCATACTTGACCCCAGACGCTGATTACAGTCCCGAAGTCAGACATCTCTATGAGAGCAATTAGCTCACTTGGCTTTGTGTCATAGAGCAAGCAATAGCAACATGGTAAGTGCACAAGAAACAGTAGCCTTAACATTATTATCCTTATAAAAGTGTTTTCAAAATTGATATGTCAGGACTTCCCCGGTGGTACGGTGGTTAAGACTCTGTGCTTCCAATGCAGGGGGCATGGGTTCGATCCCTGGTCGGGGAAGTTCTGCATGCCGCACAGTGGGGACAAAAAAAAAAAAAAATGGTATGTCGTTACTAGCCTTAACCAAAGGGTCAAGGTTAGGATCACCTGTGATGTCAAGTAGGCCTCAGGTACCCCTGATGCGATGGGATGGGAAGGGAACTTTACCTCTGCAGTTTTCCTCCCCAAAACCTATAATCCCAATTTAATCATGAGAAAATACCAGCCAAGCCCAGAATGAGGGACATTCTACAAAAGACCTGGCCAGTACTCCTCAAATTGGTCAAGGTCATGAAAAACAAGGTCATGAAAAACTGTTACAGATCAGAGTAACCTAAGGAGACAAAGGACTAAATACAATGTGGGATCCTGGGACAGAAAGACATTGATGGGAGAATTGAGGAAATCCAAATAAAGTCTGGAGTCTAGTTACTAGTCTTGCACCAATATTAAATACCGATGTTCATTTCTGAGTTCTGGCAAATGTACCTCGGTCATGTAAGATGTTAGCATTGCGGGAAGCTGGGTGAAGAGCATTTGGAAACTCTACACTATCTTTGTAGCTTTATAATGTTGTAACTTTTTTGTTCATCTAAAATTACCCTCAAACAAAAATTTTAAAAATTGGTATGTCTTTACTAGAATGCATATATATAATAGATAATAATCATATATTTTAATAAAATTAAAATACTATTAATAAATATCACTACATTCAATATCTTTAACTAAATCAATATATTTAATATGTTGATAAAATGAATTCATATATTTTATAATGTGGGTAATATAAATTCATATATTTAATATTTTAGATAATATAAATTCATATATTTGATACTGTGGATAATAGAAATTTTTATGTTTAATAGTGTAGGTAATATAAATACATATATTTCATAGTGTGGGTAATATAAATTCATATATTTAATACTGTGGGTAATATAAATTCATATACTTAATAGTGTGGGTAATATAAATTCATACACTTAATAGTGTGGGTGATATAAATTCATATATTTAATAGTTTGGGTGATGTAAATTGACATACTAATAATCCGTAAGCTGATATTACTAACTCATAAATAATAATAAGAACCTATCTCTTGCTGACAGCCTGCAGTGGGGCAATGGCTTGATCACACTGCATTTTTAGAAAAATCTTTCTGGTAGCCAGTGTGGAGGATGGAAAGGGCAGAGGACAAGGCCAGGGGTGAGAGGTAACGGACCAGCTGGGAGCTGGGTGGTGGACTCAGACAGTCACAGGGGGGAATCCCTATTCTCCCGCTTGGGCAAAAGAGGCTCCTCCTTCCTCTGCCTCAGTTTTCACCTCAGAGGCAGGTACATCGATGAAGGACGACTCCTTAGCAGGGGCCGGCTCTCGACTAACACAGGGTGACCCACTCTTCCAGTTTTCCTGGAACTGTCCTGGGTTTGGTCCTAAAAGCCCAGCATCGTGGGAGTGGCTCAGTCCCAGGCAAACAGGGATGGGGTCATCGTAGTACACGTCCCCCAAAGCCAGGAGCCTGCTTGGGAAAAGGAAAGGAGCCAGGGGAGGAGAGATGAATCCTAAGAGACTGAAATTAACCAGGACTTGACTTAACTCTCTTGGATCAGAAAAATAATCTTTCTCAGAACTAGGGCTCCGGGAGCTAGGTTGGTTTGGCATTTATAGAAATGCAGACTGTGGCGTTTGGACAAAACGTGATGTGTATTTTAAACGGGTGGATGTTTCCTGGGGACCTGCAAGGGGAGTCCCAGCAGCCTCACCTGACCGGTGGTAGCAGTGCCACTTCTCCTGGGTGATGAGGCCCAGCCTGCGGGCCTCCTGGGCTCCAGAGCGCAGTGCAGAGGTCAGGGTGGCCTCCTCGGGCCCACGGGCCTCCCCGCTGCCCAGGGTCTGCAGCAGGTATGTGGGGGGCACGGCGTTCTCATCTGTCCGGAAGCGTCGTGCCACCAGCTCCAGGTCACGTGGCCTGGCGCTCAGCTGAGCTTTCAGCGCCTCCCATTCCTTTTCCTCGATCAGCGAGGGGACGGGACGGGGGCCGTAGTGGTCACCTACGAGGGCCTGGAGGAGAGAGGGGTGTGGGGAGTATAGGTTCAGATCTTGGCTTGGGCACTTAGATCTGTGACCCTGGGTGAGGCATGCCGAGCCCTTAAAGTGGTCCTGGTGGTTGTACCATGGAGATAATGATATTAAAGTAAGCAGATAGGTTAGTGGGTCCCCAGAGAAAGAGCACCAGCAATGGCTTTCTTGACATAAGAGAAGCCATTTTGGCCTAAGCCATTTTGTGATCTAAGCCTGGCTGCAATGCTTGTCCTTGAACACATCTCAGTAATCAATGATCTTAAGGGAAGTGAGGGAGTGCAGGAATAATGGAAAAGCAGTCAAGAAACAATAGTCCAGTGATAAAAAAGAGTCTCAGCTCCTCCTCAAGGGATATACATATAATATATCTTTGAGTTCTGCAGGAACTAAGACCCCTACCCAAGTGGAGGGTAGAATGATGATGTGGACCCTCCTGACTTCAATCAACTAAAACTTGGACTCTGTGGACCTTTGCCCCAATTCTATGCTGAAGTCTCCTCTGCTCAAGCCCCTTCATGAATATACATGTACCCTGAGCTTAAAACTTCCCCAGTTTTGCTGTTCGGGGAGACACTGCTTTGGGAAAGGTCCCTGGTGTTCCCCTTACTTGCTGCAAGTCATAATAAATCCTTCTCCTGATATTCCGCTCGTGAGTGAAACAATACTGCCTGCCATGCCAGTAAACAAAGGATGTTGCAGCCATCCAACCATCACATTACAGCCTCCCCGATGGTGAGCCCTGAGGAAACTCAGGAGAGAAACAGGATGCCTGCCATCAAGGAGTCCGCCACTGCAGCCACCCCCAACGATGCACCCTGAGGCGACTCAGGATGAGAAAGCACAGGATACTGGCCCCAGATAGCTGAGGTACATATCAAAGGAATAATTTCAGTGAGCCCAAACTCTTGCATCTTCCCATACGTAGGAAAGCAATAAATTCCTTAACTTAAGATACCTGGTTTTCTTTAACAGTAATCTTTTGATATTCTTACTACATGGTCTTTGTTGCAAAAACTCCTATCTATATATCCTGGCTTCCCCCTTTCCTCTTTGGAGCAGTCTCTCTGTGTTATTTGAGATGCTGTCTCCCAGGCCTGAAGTCCTAAGAACGTCCACCAAATAAAACATAACTCTCAACTTTTAGGTTGTGCATTTTTTTTTTCAGTTGACATGATTTATCTAAGGATCTTAAACTAGAAGACTATCCTGGATCATCAAAGTGGGCCTGAAATGTAATCCCAAGAGTCCTTGTCAAGAGACAGGCAGAGGAAGATTTGACACAAATAGAAAAGGAGAAGAAGATGCTATGACAACAGAGGCAGAGACTGGGGGAGTGCAGCCACAAGCCAAGGAATACCTGGAGACCCCAGAAGCTGGAGAAGACAAGAAGATTCGCCCTGAGAAAGCTAAGAAGGAGTGCGACCCTGCTGATACCTTGATTTCAGACTTCTGGCCTCCAGATTGTGAGAGAATAAATTTCTGTCGTTTTAAGCTCCCTGCCCCCCACATTTGTGGTCATTTGTTACGACCGCCACAGGAAACGCCTTGTTTACCTATTACTAGGTGCTGGCTTGTCCCAGCAATAGAGCTGTGACAAGAATGAAGGCCTCCCTTGGCTCTGCCCAAATCTCATGCTCTGATGTGGCCCTGGGGGCAGTAGCAGCCAGGGAGCAGGGCCAGATGCGGGGGGAGGTGAACATGGGTCTCCAAAGTGCAGGGTGGATCCTGTCTTTAGAATTTGATATTTTGTTCCTCATGGATTTGGGGGGTCAATTTTGATATGAAAAAAAAACATTGCATTAAAATATTAATTATCTTGATAACTAAGATTTTGGAAGGATTTGCAAGGTCCCTGGGCCGTTTGGGCCTGGGGGAAGCTCAGAGATCATCCTCCCTCCTGTCCCCCATCCCCCATGCCACCTGGAAGCTGCATTGTGCTTTCCGCCTCCCCCACCCCGTATGCGGGCCTCTCACTGTTGTGGCCTCTCCCATTGCGGAGCGCAGGCTCCGGACGCACAGGCTCAGCGGCCACGGCCCACGGGCCCAGCCGCCCCGCGGCATGCGGGATCCTCCCGGACCCGGGCACGAACCCGCGTCCCCTGCATCGGCAGGCGGACCCCCAACCACTGCGCCACCAGGGAAGCCCCTGCATTGTGCTTTTGATTGCCTGCAATTTGGGTTGCAAAATCGAATTCTTCCTGGAGATCATTTTCTCCCCATCTCCCTTTTCTCTTTACAAAATTTTTTTCTTTTCTTTCGTCTTTGAAACACAACAAAATGATCAATCATCAGGCTCAATTATCAGCAAAATTAGAAGACTGGAAAAAAAATGTGTGAAGGAGATAACGTAAGCCAGATGGTACAGCCTTTCAAACATTAGGATGTATTTTAAAGCAATAATTAAAATAGGAAACTATACTCAACACTTTTTAATAAGCCATAAGGGAAAAGAATCTGAAAAAGAATATATATGTATAACTGAATCACTTTGCTGTACACCTGAAACTAACACAACATTGTAAATCAACTATACTTCAATAAATAAATAAATTAAATAAAGTGGTTCAAACTTCCAGTTATAAGATAAATATGTCCCGGGGAGGTAATGGACAACATGATGAATGTAGGTAACACTGCTGTAGAGTATATTTGAAAGTTGCTAAGAGACTAAATCCTAAACATTCTCATCACTAGGGAAGAACATTTTCCTTTTTCATATCTATATGAGCGGATGGGTGTTAACTAAACTTATTTAATAATCATTTCACAACACATATAAGTCAAGTCATTATGCTGTACACTTTCAGTGCTGGATGTCAATTATATCTCAATAAGACTGGAAAAAAAAGAAAAATTGATGCCAACATACAAAGAAAAGTATAGAACAAAAGAATGAAAACACAATGGTAACTGTATAGATAAAACTTGATACATAATGAAGAAAGCTTTTCGCATCTACTGCCAGGTCTTAGTTTTTTTTTTTAAGGAGACAATCTCTAAGGCAGCACTAGAACTTCTGGAAGTGCTGGAAGTGTTCATATCCTTGCTGTCCAATGTGGTGGCCACTTGACACAAGTGACAACTGAACTACTGTAATGTGGCTGGTGCAACCAAGGAGCTGAAATTTTAATTCTACTTGACTTTAATTAATTTAAATCACCACATGTGGTTCATGGCTACCGCATTGGGCAGTGCAGTTTTAAGGCCAAACAGGCCTCATCTATTTGTCTTTATTTCCCTAGAATACCGCTTTCATATGGGGACCACCCTCTCCTAATCCCTACATTCTTATCTCCAGGAGAGGTTTTTCTGGGAGCTGCTCAAAGCTTCTTTGTGATTAAGATGTATTGGGCAAAGCTACTTTCTTGACTTTTTTCCTCTTTACTTTCTAGGACAGGGGTAGGCAAATTTTTCCAACAAGAGCCAAATAGCCAATATTTTCAGCTTTGCAGGCCAGACGGTCTATGTGGCAACTACTGAAGTCTGCCATTGAAGCTGGGAAGCAGCCTTGGGCGATATGTAGATGAATGGGTATGGCCGCGTGCCAATAAAGCCTTATTTATAAAAACAGGTAGGGGGCCGAATTTGCCCCATAGACTGTGGTTTGCTGACCCCTGCTCTAGGATTTATGAGCCAAAATGCCATAGTTCTTGGTGTATCTGAAACTTGGTGATGTAATAAATCAAAACCCTGGAATATCATTTGCTGATCATAACCCAAACCATTAATTGTGAGCTGGGGGTTGTTCTGGTGTCAGAGGGAGTGTAGTTGGGTACGAGAGAAGACCCTGATTGGTCTCATCTAGGGGGGAGGTTTGCCCCTGAGGCAGGCTCCAGATAGGGCCACAGAGTCTGCTCCCAACACCATGGGGCACATTGGAGAAAACAATTTTCAATACCCTGTAGATTTCCACTTTCTCTATGGTTTTCTAGGACCTCAACATTCCCCAGACAAAGTGAATGAGGTGAAAAACCCGGGGGAAGTTTCGGAGCAAATTCTAAGATCCCTTTGGGCTTCAACACTGCTCTCCAACTCACCTGCTGCTTCCACTTGACTGCTAATGTCTGGATCCCAGCTAGCTCCGCAGAAAAATGAGTGCTGTGATTGATTAGCAATGTCTGCCATAGGCAGGCTACGAAGATTGGGTATGATAGCAGAAATGCCACCCACTTCCCTCCACTGAGGGGCTTGGCTAAGAAGTAGGGGCCATATCCTGGTGGTAGAATGAGAAGTAAGAGCTAATCCATCCCTCCCAAGAGACTCACAACAAAAGCTGGCCCTATGGATGTTTTCTGACACCAGCCAAGCTCCTCCAAGCAGAGTTCCGTGGTCATGTGGTTGGTGGCCTCAGTGTTCTGAATACCTCACCCAGATCAACCACCTGGAAATAACAAGCATGGGTTTGTCAGGAAGGTGGTAGGATGGGTGATTTTTTTTTTAATTCCCTTTGATAAAGATGTAAAATTTCTTCAGTAATTTAAAAATTTTTTTAAATTAATTAATTAATGTATTTATGTATTTATAGGTTGGTTGGTTGTGTTGGGTCTTTGTTGTTTCTCTAGTTGCAGAGAGTGGGGTCTACTCTTCATTGCAGTGTGCGGGCTTCTCACTGAGGTAGCTTCTCTTGTTGCGGGGCACGGGCTCTAGGCCTGCAGGCTTCAGTAGTTGCAGCATGCGGGTCTAGGGCATGTGGGCTTCAGTAGTTGTGGCGTGCAGGCTCAGCAGTTGTGGCACATGGGCTTAGTTGCTCTGAGGCATGTGGGATCTTCCCGGACCAGGGATCGAACCTGTGTCGCTTGCGTTGGCAGGCGGATTCTTAACCACTGCACCACAAGGGAAGTCCCTCTTCAGGGACTTTTTGATAGCCTCTCCTCAAAGAGGGATGTCTGGATCAAAAGAATTTGAATGACACCCATAATCCCAGTGTAAACATGAGAAAAATATCAGACAGACCCAGATTGGAGACATCCTGCAGGACACCTGGGCAGTCATCTCCAAGACTGTGATGGTCATGAGTACAAAGGAGAAGACCAAGGAGCTGTCCCAGCCACAGGAGAGAGGGAAGCTGTGACAACTAAACGTAACAGGGTTCCCTGGCCGGGGTCCTCAACCAGAGAGGCGACACGAATAGAAGACCTAGTGACAGTCAAATAAAGTCCAGAGGTTGCTTAATGGTAACGTCCCGATGTCCGTTTCTTAGTTATGACAAATATGCCCCGATAATAGATGTTTACAGTATAGGGGAAGGAGTAGGTGTGGGGCATATGGGAACTCTGTACCATAGGCAACTTTCCTGCAAATCTAAATTCTGAACTCAAAAATTTACTTAAAAACATTTAAAAAAATTTTTTTAAAGAGCTTGGGCATTTTCAAACTGTTCCTTTTTAAATGAGGACGTGTCCACACTTGTTCGCAGAGCTTTCTTTGCAAAGGAGGGTTTCATTTGGCCAGAATCAGATGTGGCAAAGTCTCCTTGGCAACCGCACACTTGTGGTCCATTTTCCCCTGCTAGGCAGAAGCCGGCCAGGCAGAAGGGTTCAATTCAAGTAGTGAAGCTGACCCCACAGAAAGCTGGGATGAGGAGAGGGGGATGGGACTCAGAATGCTCCCTGCCTCCCTAAATTCCTTTGTCCAGAGGGAAAGACATAAAATTCCTAATAAACTACAGCATGGGGTGAAAGGACTACAGTACTGGATGTGGCTGGAGGAGGAAGGGGTGAAGGAAAAAGTGTCAGCCACCAGCTCTGGGCAAGAACCTTCATCTCTCTGGGCCACTGTCTCCCCGACTGCGTCTTGAGGATGTTTACTGTGTTAGCCACACAGCACCTGGTGGACATTAAAGGGATGAACACGGGGTGTTTCATCGGTGCTCAGCACCTATGTTTTCCTTTTTAGTGTCTCTGCCATTGAACTATGTCTCATGATCAGTGGCGGGCAGAGTCAAATTCCCATCACAGCACTGCTTCTTTCTTAGTAATATATAAATGCTGGTGGGGGCCGTTGGTGTCATGGATGACAGTCGTAAATGGCAAGGAGGCAGCATCACCTGAAGCTGAGACTCCAAAGACAGTTTGTGGGTTTCCGCTTGGAAATGTGCAGGCAGCAACATCCCCGCCCTGGGATCGGTGCACTCTATTTGGGGCCCGTGGTGACTGCCCAGCTGGTACACCATTGGTGTCCCAGGAAAAAGGCACGTCTCACCTGCCTGCCCACCCCGGATATCCCACGGCCCTCTTAGAGGCCCCTGAAGTTGCCCCAGTGCAAGGAGAGCCCCGGAAGGCAGGACAAAACAACAAAAAAAGTGACACGCCCAAGGATCAGGGTCGCAAGGCAGCCACTCCTAGTACTTTGCCACGCCACCTGTGCTGACCGCAGTGCCTGTGGCCACAACCCCTCCACTCTCCTTTTTTAAGAGGACTTTAAGCCTCCATGGTGTAACGCTGGCACAGGGCCCCTCTAAGCACAGAGCCCGTGTGACTGCCCGGGTGGCAGACCCTCGTTCCCTGATGCTGAGGCAGTGAGGAACAGTCGGGCAATTACCTCGGACATGAGGCCGTGCTTCTAGCAGAAGGTCTGTACTATGGGGTAGGCGGTGCTCTGTAGGGCTTCCCTCTCTGCATCCATATCTGCAAGGAGTGGCATGGAGGATATGAATAGAAAGAACCCAGAGCTCTTCCCTGCCCCATGGCTCTGCTTTTAGCCTCATTTGCTCCCACCAAGGCTGGGACCCTTCACAGTGAATCAAAAGATACAAAAAACAGGAGGTAAACCAGAAAGACCAACTACGCCCGGGGCTTTCCTGTTGTTAGTACTAAAAGTCCCACATCCCAGGAAACCTCTCAGTCCCAGCTAACCAGGATGGTTGGTCACCTTAGGTTAGAATTGCCAGATAAAATACAGGACACCCAGTTGATTTACATTTCAGATAAACAATGAAAAACTTGATAGCATAAGTATAGCCCACTCCATAGATCCCAGAATTTGCATTTCTGATAAGCCCTGTTCAACTTGCACTTGGGATAAACACCAAATCATTTATTCGCATAAGTATGCCCCTCTCTGCACACTATTTGGGATATACTTATGCTTAAAAGATTATTGGTTGTTTATCTCAAATGCAAGTTGAAGTGGGAGCCTTGGTTTTGTTGCTGATGGTGGCGGTTTGGTTTTTTATTTTTTGCTATAACTCTGGCAGCCCTACCTTGGGTAAACCTGGATTCTGAGACTTTTTCCACCACTTGACTTCACTGTGTGGCCTTGTGCCAAGTGTCAGGCTATCCTCGGTTTCCCCCTCTGTAAAATGGGGGTGATGCCTCTACTTTGCAGGGCTGCAAGCTCCCCAAAGTCAAGAACCTCTGCCTGTCTAGGTCACTGATAATTTCTCAGCCCTCAACCCAGCGGCTCAATAAATGTTGTTTTTGGTATAAATCAGGTGTTTTTGGTTTTGTTTTAATATCCAGAGAAGAGGTTATTAAACATTTGCCAGCACTCACCATGTAGTCTTTGCCTTCATGGAGCTTACAGCCTGGTTGGAGGAGTCAGACATTAAATAAACACATAACTTGAATAACTACAGCTTATGGGGCCTGGGGCTTTATGGGTTCCAGGACCTGCTGGAGCCCAGTATGACTACAACACCTGGGCGAAGTGAGAATCAAACCAGATATAGCTGAGGAGTGAACAGGGTCCCCTGCATGCAGAGCTTTGTAGCTACGGGAAGATTCAGGCACTTTTTAAGCCTAGAGTGTAGAATGTTCATCATTAATATTCGTTGTAATATCATTTGCTGCTCAGAGGAACTCTGTCAAGTCAGGCTCTGAGCCTGGCTTATGGAGGAGGAAACAGAGGGTCAGGGAGGCTCTCCCTCACCAGTTCCTACGTGGGTCACTGTCTCGGCTGCATTCACATCCAGGTCTCTTAGAGGACCCTGCGAGCCATGCCCATTGCCCTGGCAACCCGTGAGCTCCCAGCCCTGCCCAGTCCCTTACCTGAGAGCGTAGAGCTGATGGAGATGGCCACACTGCTGGATGGAAGTGCCGGGAGGGGGCCTGACTGACCCTGGAGAGGCCGCCGGCGGGTGCCCGTGCTGAGGGGCTTGACGTTCATGCTGCCCGCCCACCAGGACAGTCCTTCCCCAGGAAAGGGCCTGGGCCTCAGAGACCTCACGCCAGTGGCCAGATGGCCTTCCTAGGAGGCCAGCCAGGCAGGGCGATTTGGAGCGGGGCTCCCATCTCACTCTCTCAGGTCCCCTGGGCTACCTGCAGGCTCTGTCACCTCCAGCGCCCCCGGGGGGCTGAACCAGTGGCTCTCCACTGCTCTGCTTGGTCTGCGAGCGCTAATGGGGGAATGTTGGATAGTGGCCTCCCAACCAAGGCCCCTGGATGTTGACTCCTCCAGGCACCGGAACCTTTTGCCCCTCAACCAATAGCTCCTCACCCCGGGAGCTCAGCGGTCACCATAGCAACTGTGGTTTCCTGGCGCTTGGTGTTGGGGCCCTGGGACCAGCCAGCCTCCCAAACACCTGGGTCTCTTGGGGCTCCATGAAAGTTGAGCCTGGGCCCAGGTGTGCAGATGGAGGCCGTGCGATGCTGGGAGCCGTGCCCAGTCCTGGCAGGACAGGCAAGAAGGACAAACTCAGTGGAACCCCCCACCCCATCCTGTGCTCACTGATGAAGCACAGGTGCCAGGTGTACTATTTAAGCCAGCAGTATCTAGTGGGTGGAGCCCAGGGATACTGCTCAACACCCCACAATGCACAGGATGGTGCCACTACGGAGAATTACCAGCCTGCAAATGTCAGCAGTGCTGAGAAACTGGGCAACCGGCTTTAAATCAACCCTAGTTGAATCTCTTTGCCTGCAGGAAGTGTGGAGCCTGAGGACCGCTCTCCTTGGTAAGAAGGGAGATTAGCGAGTCTCCAGAGGGGCAGTTAAGGACCTACCCATATGAAACTGAGACGTGTTCTTTGAAATAATCAAAAACACCACTTGAACAACATGGATGGATCTTGAGGGCATTATGCTAAGTGACATAAGTCAGAGAAAGACAAATACTGTATGATCTCACTTATATGTGAAATCTAACAAGAGCCCAACTTAGAACAGAGAGTAGAATGGTGGTTGCCAGGGACAGTAGGGTGGGGAGATGTTAGCCAAAGGGTACAAACTTCCAGTTATAAGATGAATAGGTCTGGGGATCTAATGTATAGCATGGAGGTTATAATTAATGATACTGTATTATACACTCAAAAATTGCTAAGAGAGTTAAATGTTCCCACGACAAAAATGAAATGGTAATTATGTGACATGATGGAGTCATGCTAGCTAATGCTATGGTGGTAACCATCCTGCAATACATAAGTACATCAAATCGACACATGATATACCCTAAACTTACACAATGGTATATGTCAATTATATCTCAATAAAGCTGGGGGAAAAATAATCAAAGACATGATCAGGGAAAGACCTTCTCAGGATCTGACCTTATTGAAAATGCTTTGGTGATCTTAGTCCTGTCCACCCACCTCTCAATGTTAATAAACCACAGACAGGAGAAATGGATACCTTGGCATCCATGGGCTTGCTTGGAGTGCCAGCTCCTCCATCACCTTCTTGGAGGACTTAAAGCAAACAGCCTCTCTCCTGGGACATCAGCTGCATCCTCTGTGAAATGGGAGTGAGAACAACTCAGGCGTGTGCTAGGGTGAGGAGAGAGAGGCATTCACCTCAGGATCAACACGTAAGGAAGCACAACGTGCCTGAAAATCAAAAAGAATGCCAAAAGTTCTGTGATGAACAAAACGTGAATGAGGTATTTGGGAGAAAGGTATGTAACGTCCCCACTTTACATACGGGCACTCAATAAATAGTGTTATCAGTTCTACCTAAAAGTCTGAACTTTTTCATACCTTTTCCTTCTCTGCCTCAACTTCTCTTCCCTGCCTGGTCCACCCAGCAAAGACTCTGCTGTTCAGGGGTCACCAGGACCACCCTAGGTTTGGAGGATTCACTAGAAGGACTTGCAGAATTCACAAAAGCTGTTTTACTCACCGTGATGGTTTATTACAGCGAAAGGATACAGATTGGGACTTCCCTGGGGTTAAGACTCGGGGCTTCCACTGCAGGGGGCATAGGTTCAATCCCTGGTTGGGAAACTAAGACCCCACATGGAGTGGCCAAAGGAAAAAAAAATAGGATACAGATTAACAGTGGTTGCCTTCGGGCAGAGAGTTTAAAGGCCTTGATTGGAAGGGAAACTTACTTCTCATGATGTAAGCTTTTATACAACTTAAGGTTGATTTTAAATATTGCATTTTCCATTTTAAATGCTAGTAAATAACAGAAAGGATGTCATGCTGGTAGTCTTTCAGAGCTCCAAAATGCCTCTTCTAAATGAGAGAAAAACAGTTACACTTGATGTCTCTTTGATTCCGCCTTATTTTTGTAAATGTTTTCTTGCTAAAACTGTGAGCTGAAAGGAGATTGTGAATGTAAGAATATTGGTTCTGTGAAAAAGATTAACAAGCAAGTTCTACTTGAGATTGGGTAGTTAATGAGGTCCTCTTTGAGAAAGTCACCAAAAAAAAAAAAAAGATGCAGATGAAAACAGCCAAGGGAAGAGGAGGTGCATAAGGCAGCATCCAGGAAAAAAACAGTGCTGCGCTTCCAATTGACCCCTCCCAGTGGAGTCATGTGGACAGCCTTTAATTCTCACAGCAACAGTGTGTGACAACATGCATGGTGTACTGCCAACCACAGAAACTTACCTTAGCCTTGTTGTCCAGGGTTTTCTCTGGTGTTGGTCACATAGACATGGCTGACCTCAGTTTCCAGCCCCTCCAGGGGTCCAGCTGATACTATTTGGCCCAAGTCCCCAACTATAAGTCACATTGTTAGCATAGATTATCTGGCATATCCCAAGGTCCCCAGGTAAACCAAGACACTTTTATCAGGCAGGACATTCCAAGGACTTAGAGATCACCTCCCAGGAGCTGGGCAAGGGCCAAATCTTTCACATTCAGAGTGTGGACCACCCAGGCCTGCTGAGTTAATTCTTTGCTGCACAGACTCAATAAATATTGTGACACTAAATTGACTGTCACCATCTTATGGATAAGGAAACTGAGGCTCAGAGTGAGAACTTTCACTAGCCTGGAAGGGCAGAGTCAGTGAGCAAGTGCTGGTCTGGGACCCTGTCCTCCAGGGAACCCCCAAGGCCAGCCTGGCCATCCAGCCACCTTCCCACAACCCACTGGACCCTCTGATTCAGGTGCACCCTGATGACCTCACCCAAGCCCCAGCTCTGGACTCCAATGTTGGTTTAGGCTTTCTCTTAGTCCCTCCTCACAAGTCTCCTGACCTTGAATTTGCATCCCCTAAATCTCTGTTCCTTCCCCCATTTCCCTGGGTCCCCAGTAGGCCCCTTGGACCAGACCTCACTCCAGTGCATGGCCATGTTCTCTTGGTTACCACCTCCTGACTAGGAGGATTGGAAGGTTTTGACCTTGACACACATGCTAGGCTTTTTTTCTATTCCTCTAGCCCAGACTTTTCCAATCTCAGCACTACTAACATTTGGGACCAGGTCATTCTTTGGAGTGGAGGCCATGTTGTGCATTATAAGATATTGAGGAGCAGCCTGGCCTTGACTCACTGGATGCAAGTAGCAGACACCCCCATACACACACACACACACACACACACACACACACACACACACACACACACCAAGTTGTGACAAAAATCTCTGAAGATATGACCAATGTCTACCGGGGGCAGAATCTTGCCTGATTGAGAATAAGCTAAAACTTTATTTAGTAAATATAGCAGACACCCCCATACACACACACACACACACACACACACACACACACACACACACACACCAAGTTGTGACAAAAATCTCTGCAGATATTACCAATGTCTACCGGGGGCAGAATCTTGCCTGATTGAGAATCCCTGGTCTACACTGGCCAATTTATTTCAGTCCCAGTGCCTTTGCACGTGCCATACCTGAACTATCCATCCCGAGTTCTTACATGTCATTCACATTTTCAGCTTAAAAGCCACCTCCTGAGAGGCTCTCCCTGATCATCCTGTTACTCAATGACCTCCCAAGTCACTCCCTATTTTAATTCTCTGCACAATACTCACCACCAGCTGAATTTTCTTCTTTGCTTGTTTACTGTTCGTCTCTCCTGCGAGAACATGCCTTCCCTGTCTGCCAAGGTTGGTGTGTCTGGCACATAGTAGGTGCTGAGTTAATAAATGTCACATCAGCAGGCTCATCCACAATTATCCATCTTTCTCAACTCCTGTTTGAGCAAGGAGCAAGCCTGGATTCCCCAGGAAAGACAGAGGTTTTCCTTGGGGACTCCAGCCTCCCTCTGGCTCCTGCTGGTGGTGGAAGAGCCAATTTAGAATCTTCTGGGGAAGTAGGTTGGAGAAGTAAGTTTTCTGGGTTTGGCGCTGCTGGGAAGTCATGCCCCCAGCAATCCTAGTAACTTTTGTCTTAGGTACTTCACAGGTCTCTCCCGGCCAATTCTCCCAGCAACTGGGATAGTGAAAGAAATTGTTTGGCTCTCCAGCCCCTGCTTAGCTGGGCGCTTAGCCAGAATTGGTCATTAACTCTTGTGTGCCAGGCTACTGAACTCATCCTAGCAGATGCCCTTTGTGGAGGGCAGTCCTCACAACAATCTCGAGAGGCGGACATCATGATCCCGTCCCACGAATGAAGGAAACGAGGTGCAAAGAAATGAAGCCCCTTGCGCAGGCCACTTGGCCTCCCTGGGCTTAAGTTTTCTCAACCACCTCCTGGGTGGGTAAGAGAATGAAATGCACTTATAGAGAGTGTGAGGCTAGCACCATGCCTGGTTCATGCAAAGGATCCACGAAATGTTGGCTGTAATTAATTACTATTTTTTACTGCTACCAGGTCCACCCAACTAGTAGCAGAGTCAGGAATCAAAGGCTCTGATGTCAGTGTTTCAACAAGTGTTCATGGACTCTAAGTCTCTAGAACAGAGTTTCTCAGCTTTGGCCCTGCTGAACTTTGGGGCCAGATCACTCTGTTGGGGTGCACATCCTGTGCACTGTACGATGTTCAGCAGCATCCCTGGCCGCCACACACTAGATGCCCGTAGCCCCACCCCTCCCAGTCTCGACAACCAAAAATGTCCCCGACGTGGCCAAGTATACCCTGGGGGGCAGAGTCCCCACCTCCCCTGCCTGGTTGAGAACTGCACACCGACCTCGGCAGACATGGAAGTCATGTTCTCGCAGGAGAGACAAACAGTAAACAAGCACAGAAGAAAATTTAGCTGGTGGTGGGTATTGTGTGGAGAATTAAAATAGGGAGTGACTTGGGAGGTCATTAAGTGATGGGATGATCAGGGAGAGCCTCTCAGGAGGTGGCTCTTAAGCTGAAAATGTGAATGACATGAAAGGACTCGGGGAGGATGGTTCAGGTATGGCACGTGCAACACATGAATACAGTGTTACTATATTCATGTCACCATAGTCATATTATTTATTTTTTTGAAAATATTTTTTCTTTTTAAAAAAATGTTTTATTGGAGTATAGTTGATTTACAATGTTGAGTTAGTTTCTGCTGTACAGCAAAGTGAATCAGTTATACATACACATATATCCACTCTTTTTTAGATTCTTTTCCCATAGACGTCATTACAGAGTATGAGTAGAGTTCCCTGTGCTATGCAGTAGGTCCTTATTAGTTATCTATTTTATCTATAGTAGTGTGTATATGTCGATCCCAATCTCCCAATTTATCCCTCTCCCACACCTCTTTCCCCCCGCTGGTAACCATAAATTTGTTTTCTACATCTGTGCATAGTCATATTATTATATTTCGAAGGACTCTGAAGTTGCAGGTGCTGATAGACGTACTGTCTCCAATATTCCCAGGGACCTGGGGACTTCAGTTTGCTACCCTGGTTTCCTGATGAGGAAAATAAACTTCAGAGAAATTCAAGAATTTGCCCAAGTTCTCTTGGCAAGGAAATGATAGAGCTGAGAGGCAAACCCCATTTGTTGGCTACATTGGAATCTGTGGGTATTCAAGAATTCTTGACAAAGTTTTTAAAGCATGATAATGGTATTGTGGTTAGTTTTTTCTTTTTTTTTTCCCCCAAGTCTTTATCTTTTAGCCACTCAGAACAAAATATTTACACAATGATAAGATTTATAGAATGACTGGGATTTGCTTTGAAATAATAATGTTAGAAGGTGAGGTGGATGGAGTGCGGTTGGCCAGGGGGTAATGGTGGTCAGGGCTGGGGCTGAAGACTCATTTTACCACTCTGCCTACTTTTGTGTTTCCAATTCTCTGTAGTAAAACTGTAAAATATTCTTACATCTTGCTCTTAAGAAATAGTCATGATTATCATTATGTATTGAGTAGGGGCTGAGCCCTAGGCAGGAGATTTCCAAACCTCCTCTGCCATCCCGTAAGCCTAATGTTATCATTCCCACCTTACAGAAGAAGAATCTTGGCTAGGAGACGTTAATAACCGGAATCAAGCTCTTAGTCTGGAAGGAGGTTCCGGGACTGAGTATGAATGGGGAAGCAGCGCCCCCTGGAGGCCATCGCTGGGCCTGGCTCGTGAGCTTGAACCCCGTACGGAGAAGGAGGATGCAGTAGAGGTGCTGGCTGGCCTGGGGTGCAATATTTGTGGGGGGGGAGCGGGGCGCCAAGACAACACAGCAGTAGAGATAAATAATATTTTTTATTTGTTTATTGTCGTAAAAGGATAAATAATATTTCAATGAAATATTTTTTAAAAATCAAAATCAATGAAGAAAAATCCACATCAATTAAATATCACAATTTAAAATGCAGTGAAGTGGCAATTCCCTGGCGGTCCAGTGGTTAAGACTTGGCGCTTTCACTGCCCTGCACCCAGGTTTGATCCTGGTCGGGGAATTAAGATCCCACAAGCTAAGGAGCACAGCCCCAAAAAAAGAAAAAAAAAAAAAAAGTACAGTGAGGTAATTGAGAAGAGTATACAAATGCAGGATCCTGTTTTTATTAAGATTTTGATATTTTGGTTATCATGGATTTTTGTTTGTATTGATTTTCATTTTTTTAAAATTACTTTAAAATATTATTTATTTGCAAATCAAAACCACTATGAGATACCACCTCACACCCACTGGGACAGATATAATCAAAAAAGTAGAAAATAGCAAGTGTTAGTGAGGATGTGGGAAAATTGGAGCCCTCATGAGCTCTGCTTAGCGACAATGTAAAATGATTTAGCCGCTGTGGAGAACAGCTTGAATTCATTAAAAAGTTAAACACATGGGACTTCCCTGGTGGTGCAGTGGATGACTCCATACTCCTAAAGCAGGGGGCCTGGGTTCCATCCCTGGTCAGGGAACTAGATCCCACATGCTGCAACTAAGGATACAGCCTGCCACAACTAAGACCTGGTGCAACCAAATAAATAAATAAATAAATATTATTTTTTAAAAAGTTAAACACAGAATTACCATATGATCTGGCAATTCCACTCCTAGGTATATACCCAACAGAATTGAAACAGATGTTCAAACAAATCCTTGTACACACATATTATTCGTAGCAGCACTAGTCACAATAGCCAAAAGGTGAAAACAACCCAAATGTCCATTAACTGGTGAATAAACGAAATATGGTAAATTCATACAACAGAATATTATTCAGCCATGGACAGGAATGAAGCACTGATACATGATACAAAGTGGATGAACCTCAGAAGCATTACACTGAGTGAAAGAAGCCACACACAAAAGGTCACATAGTGTACTATTCAGTTTATATAAAATGTCTGGAACAGGCAAATTCACAGAGACAGAAAGGAGATTAGCGGAGCTGGGGGAGAAGGGATGGAGAGTGACTGATAATGGGCAGGGGGTTTCCCTTTGGGGGTGATGGAAATGTTCTGGAACGAGACAGAGGTGATGGTTGCACAACATTGTGAATGTATTGATAATGCACAGAATTGTACGTGTCAAAATGATTAATTTTGATATGTGAAGTTTACCTCAATTTAAAAAGATAGATTTAAATAGAAAAAAATATTGAGGGGCAGAGTCAAGATGGCAGCGTGGGAAGATGTGGAGTTTCAGCCTCCCCACAGCTAGGGTGCCTGCAGGCCCTGGTGGGGGACCTTGATGCCCAAGGAGATGGGAGGACCCCCCAAGCGAACCCGTAGGATGTGTGGGGAGAGAGGGGGGAGGAAAAGTGGAGGACAGGACCGGCGCCCCCTGAGGGCAAGGGGGGTTCCCACTCCTGGAGGGATCCTCAAAGGCTCGGATCAGCGGGTAGCGCGCGGAGTGTTTCTCCTGCCCAATTGTTAGGGGAAGTCTGCCCGGCTCTCGGGCCAGGTCCTACGCCCTCAGAGGCCCCTTCCAGGCTGCGTTGGTCCTGGGGGCATAGGTGGGAGGTGGGGGAGAACAGGAGAGGCAGGCGGGAGGGGCCCTCCAGGACCGCGGTAGAGGAGTGGGGGCCGTTTGCCTTGCTCACTCAGCTTCGGAAGCCTGCTGCTCTCCCAGGCAGCATGCCCCACCCTCTGAGACCAGAGGCTCGCCTGGGCCCCTTCTGTTCCATTGAGCCTAAGTCCGTCATACACACCACCAAGGGCCTTTTCCAGCCCTGTGGGTCCTAAGCATAGGCCCTGCCCACTGCCCAAACCCCGCCCCTGCTTAGGCCCCACCCTCCACGGCCAAGGCCTTTCCCACCTTTTTTTTTTTTTCTTCTCCTCTTTTTTACTCTTGTGGCTCTATCTTACCTTCCAGTTGTTGTTTCAGCTATATTTTTATTCTTATATTCTTTCTAACATATCTGTTAGTTTCCTAGTCTAATTTTATTTTTTACTCTTTGTTATTGTTCTCCTTTTTATTTTTTTATTTATTTTTTTTGCCAACCCATGTGGCTTGTGGGATCTTGGTTCATGAGTCAGGGGGTCAGGCTGAAGCTCCTGCAGTGGGAGCTCTGAGTCCAAACCACTGGACTAATAGAGAACCTCAGACCTCAGGGAGTATTCATTGGAGTGAGGTCTCCTGGAGGTCCTCATCTTGGCACCAAGACCAAGCTCTACCCAACAGCCTACAAACTCCAGTGTTGGAAGCCTCAGGCCAAACAACCAGTAAGATAGGAACACAATCCCACCCATCAAAGAAAAAGAAAAATGAGACAGCAAAAAAATATGTCACAGATGAAGGAGCAAGGTAAAAACCTACCAGACCAGATAAATGAAGAGGAAATAAGCAATCTACCTGAAAAAGAATTCAGAGTAATGATAGTAAAGATGATCTAGAATCTTGGAAATAGAATGGAGGCACAGATTGAGAAAATACAAGAAATGTTTAACAAATATCTAGAAGAACCAAAGAACAAACAGAGATGAACAGCACAATAACTGAAATGAAAAATACTAGAAGGGATCAATAACAGAGTAACTGAGGCAGAAGAATGGGTAAGTGATCTGGAAGACAAAATGGTGGAAATAATTGCTGAGGAGCAGAATAAAGAGAAAAGAATGAAAAGAATTGAAGGCAATCTCAGAGACCTCTGGGAAAACACTAAACACACCAACATTCGAATTAGGGGTCCCAGAAGAAGAAGAGAAAAAGAAACGGTCTGAGAAAATATTTGAAGAGATTATAGCGGAAAACTTCCCTAACATGGGAAAAGAAATAGTCACCCAAGTCCAGGAAGCACAGAGAGGCCCAGGCAGGATAAACCCAAGGAGGAACATGCCAAGACACATAGTAATCAAACCATAAGGTTATCAGCTGATTTTTCAGCAGAAACTCTGCGGGCCAGAAGGGAGTGGCAGGATATACTTAAAGTGTTGAAAGAGAAAAACCTACAACCAAGATTACTCTACCCAGCAAGGATCTCATTTGGATTCGACAGAGAAATCAAAATCTTTTCAGACAAGAAAAAGCTAAGAGAATTCAGCACCACAAAACCAGCTTTACAACAAATGCTAAAGAAACTTCTCTAGGCGGTAAACACAAGAGAAGAAAAAGACCCACAAAAACAAACCGAAAACAATTAAGAAAATGGTAATAGGAACATACATATTGATAATAACCTTGAACGTAAATGGATTAAATGCCCCAACCAAAAGACACAGACCTGCTGAATGGACACAAAAACAAGACCCATATTATATATGCTGTCTACAAGAGACCCACTTCAGACCTAGGGACACATAAAGACTGAAAGTGAAGGGATGGAAAAAGATATTCCATGCAAATGGAAATCAAAAGAAAGCTGGAGTAGCAATACTCGTATCAGATAAAATAGACTTTAAAATAAAGACGGACACAGACGTAGAGAAAGGACTTGAGGACACAGGAAGGGGGAAAGGTAAGCTGGGACGAAGTGAGAGAGTGTCATGGACATATATACACTACCAAATGTAAAATAGATAGCTAGTGGGAAGCAGCCGCATAGCACAGGGAGATCAGCT
>NC_041215.1:14582205-14584324 GCF_002837175.3 Physeter macrocephalus | reverse complement strand
GGAGGAGATATGGGGATACATGTATATGTATAGCTGATTCACTTTGTTATAAAGCAGAAACTAACACACCATTGTAAAGCAATTATACTCCAATAAATGTTAAAAAAAATTTAAAAATAGGGCTTCCCTGGTGGCGCAGTGGTTGAGAGTCTGCCTGCCGATGCAGGGGACACAGGTTCATGCCCCGGTCCGGGAAGATCCGCATGTCCAGATGGCTTCACAGGCGAATTCTATCAAACATTTAGAGAAGAGCTAACACCTGTCCTTCTCAAACTCTTCCAGAAAATTACAGAGGGAGGAACACTCCCAAATTCATTCTACGAAGCCACCATTACCTGATACCAAAACCAGAAAAAGATATCACAAAAAAAGAAAATTATAGACCAATATCACTGATGAACATAGATGCAAGACTCCTGAAGAAAATACTAGGAAACAGAATCAAACAACATATTAAAAGGATCATACACCATGATCAAGTGGGATTTATCCCAGGGATACAAAGATTCTTCAATATATGTAAATCAATCAATGTGATACACCATATTAACAAATTAAGGAATAGAAATCATATAATAATCTCAATAGATGCAGAAAAAGCTTTCAGCACAATTCAACACTGATTTATGATAAAAACTCACCAGAAAGCAGGCATAGAGGGAACCTACCTCAACATAATAAAGACCATATATGACAAACCCACAGCCAACATCTTTCTCAATGGTGAAAAACTGAAACCATTTCCTCGAGATCAGGAAGAAGACAAGGTTGCGCACTCTCACCGCTATTATTCAACATAGCCTTGGAAGTCCTAGCCACAGCAATCAGAGAAGAAAAAGAAATAAAAGGAATACAAATTGGCAAAGAAGTAAAACTGTCACTGTTTGCAGATGACATGATACTGTACATAGAGAATCCTAAAAATGCCTGCAGAAAACTACTAGAACTAATCAATGAATTTGGTAAGGTTGCAGGATACAAAATTAATGCACAGAAATCTCTGGTATTCCTATACACTAACAATGAAAAATCAGAAAGAGAAATTAAGGAAACCCCCCCATTTACCACTGCAACAAAAATAATAAAATACCTAGGAATAAACCTACCTAAGGAGGCAAAAGACTTGGGTTAAAACACTGATGAAAGAAATCAAAAATGACATAAACAGATGGAGAAATATATCATGTTCTTGGATGGGAAGAATCAATATTGTGAAAATGGCTATACTACCCAAAGCAATCTACAGAT
Organism: Physeter macrocephalus; assembly: GCF_002837175.3. Lineage (NCBI taxonomy): Eukaryota > Metazoa > Chordata > Mammalia > Artiodactyla > Physeteridae > Physeter > Physeter macrocephalus. The sequence continues at coordinate 14,583,076 of NC_041215.1, read as the reverse complement.
CCAATGCAATCCCTATCAAACTACCAATGGCATTCTTCACAGAATTAGAACAAAAAATTTTACAATTCGTATGGAAACACAAACGACCCCAAATAGCCACAGCAATCTTGAGTAAGAAAAACGGAGCTGGAAGAATCAGGCTCCCTGACTTCAAACTATACTACAAAGCTACAGTCATCAAGACAGTATGGTACTGGCACAAAAACATAAATATGGATCAATGGTACAGGATAGACAGCCCAGAGATAAACCCATGCACATATAGTCACCTAATTTACAGCAAAGGAGTCAAGAACATACAATGGAGAAAAGACAGCCTCTTAAATAAGTGGTGCTGGGAAAACCAGACAACTACATGTAAAAGAATGAAATTAGAACACTCCCTAACACTAGACAGCTACATGTAAAAGAATGAAATTAGAACACTCCCTAACACCATACACAAAAATAAACTCAAAATGGATTAAAGACCTAAATGTAAGACAAGACACTATAAAACTCTTAGAGGAAAACATAGGAAAAACACTCTTTTACATAAGCCACAGAATGATTTTTTTGACCCATCTCCTAGAGTAATGAACATAAAAACAAAAATAAACAAATGGGTCCTAATTAAACTTAAAAGCTTTTGCACGGCAAAGGAAATCATAAACAAGATGAAAAGACAACCCTCAGAATGGGAGAAAATATTTGCAAATGAAACAATGGACAAAGGATTAATCTCCAAAATATACAAACAGCCCATGGAGCTCAATATAAAAAAAAAACCAATTAAAAAATGGCTGGGGGCTTCCCTGGTGGCGCAGTGGTTGCGCGTCCGCCTGCCGATGCAGGGGAACCGGGTTCGCGCCCCGGTCTGGGAGGATCCCAC
>NC_041215.1:14555050-14581881 GCF_002837175.3 Physeter macrocephalus | reverse complement strand
CACAGCAAAGGAAACCATAAACAAGACGAAAATACAACCCTCAGAATGGGAGAAAATATTTGCAAATGAAGCAACTGACAAAGGATTAATCTCCAAAACATACAAGCCGCTCATGCAGCTCAATATCAAATAAATAAACAACCCAATCCAAGAATAGGCAGAAGACCTAAATAGACATTTCTCCAAAGAAGATATACCGATTGCCAATAAACACATGAAAGTATGCTCAACATCACTAATCATTAGAGAAATGCAAATCAAAACTACTATGAGGTATCACTTCACACTGGTCAGAATGGCCATTATCAAAAAATCTAGAAACAATAAACGCTGGAAAGGGTGTGGTGAAAAGGGAACCCTCCTGCACTGTTGGTGGGAATGTAAATTGATACAACCACTATGGAGAACAGGATGGAGGTTCCTTAAAAAACTAAAAATAGGGCTTCCCTGGTGGCTCAGTAGTTAAGAATCTGTCTGCCAATGCAGGGGACACTGGTTCAAGCCCTGGTCTGGGGAGATCCCACATGCCGCAGAGCAACTAAGCCTGCGAGCCACAACTACTGAGCCCGAGTGCCGCAACTACTGAAGCCCGTGTGCCTAGAGCCTGTGCCCCACACCAAGAGTAGCCACCACAATGAGAAGCCCACGCACCACAATGAAGAGTAGCCTCCGCTCACCGCAACTAGAGAAAACCCACGCTCAGCAATGAAGACCCAACACAGCCAAAAAACAAAACAAAACAAAAAAACTAAAAATAGAACCACCATATGACCCAGCAATCCCACTACTGGGCATATACACTGAGAAAACCATAATTCAAAAAGAGATGTGTAGGGCTTCCCTGGTGGCACAGTTCAGTCCCCCTGCCTGCCGATGCAGGGGACACGGGTTTGTGCTCCGGTCCAGGAGGATCCCACATGCTGCGGAGCGGCTGGGCCCGTGAGCCATGGCCACTGAGCCTGCGCGTCCAGAGCCTGTGCTCCGCAACGGGAGAGGCCACAGCAGTGAGAGGCCCGCGTACTGCAAAAAAAAAAAAAAAAAAAAAAAGACACGTGTACCACAAAGTTCATTGCAGCACTATTTACAATAGCTGGGACATGGAAGCAACCTAAGTGTCCATCAACAGATGAATCGATAAAGAAGATGTGGCACATATATACAATGAAATATTACTCAGCCATAAAAAGAAACAAAATTGAGTTATTTGTAGTGAGGTGAATGGACCTAGAGTCTGCCATACAGAGTGAAGTCAGAAAGAGAAAAACAAATACTGTATGCTAACACATATATATGGAATCCAAAAAAAAAAAAAACCATGGTACTGATGAACCTAGTGGCAGGGCAGGAATAAAGATGTGGACATAGAGAGTGGACTTGAGGACATGGTTGTGGGGAGGGAGAAGCTGGGGTGAAGCAAGAATAGCATTGACATATATACACTACCAAATAGAGGGAAGACATATGGGAACATATGTATATGTATAACTGATTCACTTTGTTGTAAAGCAGAAACTAACACACCATTGTAAAGCAATTATACTCCAATAAAGATGTTAAAAAAAAAAAGATAGCTAGTGGGAAACAGCAGTATAGCACAGGGAGATCAGCTCAGTTCTTTGCGACGACCTAGAGGGGCAGGATAGGGAGGGTGGGAGGGAGGCTCAAGAGGGAGGGGATATAGGGATCCCCTATATCCCTATATGCATATGGCTGATTCACTTTGCTGTACAACAGAAACTAACACATCATTGTGAAGCAATTATACTCCAATAAAGATGTATTTTTTAAAAAAAGAAAAAGAAAAAAGTATTTATCTTGATCACTAGTTTTTTTGGCATCCCCCCCCTCCCCAAGCATTGCACCCAAGGTGAGTGCTTCTCCCCAGACCCAGCTCTGCCCCCACCTTCCTCTGGGTGTGGCCACCATTACCATTCCCAGTTTACAGATGGGGAATTCGAGACCCCTGTTCACATAGCTAGTAAGTGTGAGAGTAGCACAGTCGGCCCTCTGTATCTGTAGTTTCCGCATCCGAAGATTCAACCAACTGTGGTATGTCATCTTATATAAGGGACTCAAGCATCCACTGATTTTCGTATCCATGGTGGTCCTGGAACCAATGCCCCGTGGATACTGAGAGACAACTGTATTTGAAAGCAGTTCCTCTATCATCTGCATTTTGAATTAATCATATTACGTGGTTTGTAAACCATCAGTCATTCCTGGTGATCACATTTAGCTGCCAATGTCCTGGGCTGGTCTCGGCCCCAGACTGGAAGTTTCTGGTTTGTTTCTTCTCCCGATGCCTAGCTCTGGACCCAGCTCAGCACAGTCCAGAATAACCACCAGTCACAGTCTCAGGGAACCTCTAATTCCTGTCCTATGGGACAGGGACAAATGAAAACCAGTTAAGAAGCTAAAAGTCAGACAAAAACTCTGAGATTCAACCATTCTTTTATTTTCAATTTTTATTGAAATATAGCTGATTTACAATGTTGTGTTAGTTTCAGGTGTACAGCAAAGTGATTCACTTATATATGTATTTGTATATATATATATTCTTTTTCAGATTCTTTTTTTTTTTTTTTTTTTTGTGGTACGCGGGCCTCTCACTGTTGTTGTTGGTTATTTATTTATATATAATAGTGTGTATACTTTAATCCCAAACTCCTAATTTATCCCCCCACTTTCCCTTTTGGTAACCATAAGTTTGTTTGCTATGTCTGTGAGTGTGTTTCTGTTTTATAAATAAGTTCATTTGTATCATGTCTTTTAGATTCCACACATAAGCGATATCATATAATTGTCTTTGTCTGACTTCTTCACTTAGTATGATAATCTCTAGGTCTATCCATGTAGCTGCAAATGGCATTATTTCATTCTTTTTTTAATGGCTGAGTAATATTCCATTGTATGTATGTGCCACATCTTCTTTATCCATTCCTCTATTGATGGACATTTAGGTTGCTTCCATGTCCTGGCTATTGTAAATAGTGCTGCAATGAACATTGGGGTGCATGGATCTTTTTATTTTTTTTTTTAAATTAAAAAAATTTATTTATTTTTGGCTGCATTGGGTCTTCCTTGCTGCGCACGGGCTTTCACTAGTTGCAGTGAGCAGGGGCTACTCTTTGTTGTGGTGTGCAGGCTTCTCATTGTGGTGGCTTCTCTTGTTGCAGAGCACGGGCTCTAGGAGCGTGGGATTCATTAGTTGTGGCACACAGGCTCAGTAGGTGTGGCATGCAGGCTCAGTAGTTGTGGCTCACAGGCTCTAGAGTGCAGGCTTAGTAGTTGTGGCGCACGGGCTTATGCTGCTCTGCAGCATGTGGGATCTTCCCGGACCAGGGCTCAAACCCGTGTCCCCTGCATTGGCAGGCAGAATCTTAACCACTGCACCGCCAGGGAAGCCCAAGTATCTTTTTAAATTGTGGTTTTCTCTGGATATATTCCCAGAAGTGGGATCACTGGATCATATGGCAACACTATTTTTAGTTTTATAGGGAACCTCCATACTGTGGCTGCACCAATTTGCATTCCCACCAACAGTATAGGAGGGTTGCTTTTTCTCCACACCCTCTCCAGCATTTATTATTTGTAGACTTTTTTTTTTTTTGTGGTACGTGGGCCTCTCACTGCTGCGGCCTCTCCCGCTGCGGAGCGCAGGCTCCGGACGCGCAGGCCCAGCGTCCATGGCTCACGGGCCCAGCCACTCCGTGGCATGCGGAATCCTCCCGGACTGGGGCACGAACCCGCGTCCTCTGCATCGGCAGGCGGACTCTCAACCACTGCACCACCAGGGAATCCCCTATTTGTAGACTTTTTGATGATGGCCATTCTGGCTGGTGTGAGGTGGTACCTCATTGTAGTTTTGACTTGCATTTCTCTAATAATTAGCGATGTTGAGCATCTTTTCATGTGCCTCTTGGCCATCTGTATATCTTCTTTGGAGAAATGTCTATTTAGATCTTCTGCTCATTTTTTGGTTGGGTTGTTTGTTTTTTTTGATATTGAGCTGTATGAGCTGTTTGGAAATTAATCCCTTGTCGGTCACATCATTTGAAAATATTTTCTCCCATTCCACAGTTAGATTCAACCATTCTTAAACCAACAGCATAATTTGCTACTAAAGAGACACTAGCCCACATGCAGATGGGACATGTGCCAGGCACATAAAACAGTTGTCACTTCCTGAGTGTTTGCCTCATGACAGGTACTAACATATCTGTCACTCTTACTAACCTTTTCAATAATCAGGTGCTAGCTTTATCTCATTTTCAGTTGGAGAAGTGGGGACAAGGAAGACAAAATAACTTGCCCAGATGCACAGTGTGGTGATTTTTAAATCTGTCCATAAATTCCTTGATACTCTTCCCCTCAAAAGGTAGAAACGAATCCCCCTCCCCTTGAGTGTGGGTTGCACTTAATGACTAGCTTCTAAATGACTAAAGTAGAGGTAACAGTATGTGACTGCAGATACTAGGTCATAAAAGGTACTATGTCTTCTTTGCTCTCTTGGATGGCTTGCTCTGGGGGAAGTTAGCTGTCATGTCATAAGGATACTCAAACAGTCTATGGAAAAGCCCACATGGTGAGGAACTGAGGCCTCCAGACAACAGCCATGTGAGGGAGCTATTTTGGAGATGGAGTCTCCAGTTCCACTTAAGTCTTCCATGACTGCAGCCCTGGCTGATATCTGATTGCAACCCCATAAGAGACCCCAAGTCTTGACTACCCAGCTCAGCTCCCAAATTTCTGCTCCCAAAACTGTGAGATAATTAGTATTTGCTGTTGTAAGCTGTTATGTTTGGAGGGACATTTGTTACACAGCAAAGAATAACTAATACCACCAACTTGGAAGTGACAGAGATGGGGTTTGAACCCAAGTAGTCTGGCTCCACAGCCCAACACATATTATGATTGTGCCCAGTCATAATATGGAAAGTTAGAAACAATGTAGACATCCATCATTAGGAGATTGGGTAAATAAATTACAGGCCATTCACTCAATAGAATTCTATGCAGCTATGAAAATGAATGAGGAGAGACCTTCAAGATGGCAGAGGAGTAAGACGTGGAGATCACCTTTCTCCCCACAAATACATCAGAAATACATCTACATGTGGAACAACTCCTACAGAACACCTACTGAACACTGGCAGAAGACCTCAGACTTCCCCAAAGGCAAGAAACTCCCCACGTACCTGGGTAGGGCAAAAGAAAAAAGAAAAAACAGAGACAAAAAATAGGGACAGGACCTGCACTTCTGGGAGGGAGCTGTGAGGGAGGAAAAGTTTCCACACACTAGAAAGCCGCTTCACAGACGGGGACAGGGGGTTGCAGTGGGCGGGAGGGAGCTTCAGAGCCACGGAGGAGAGTGCAGCAACAGGGGTGCAGAGGGCTAAGCGGAGAGATTCCCGAAGAGAGAATGGGTGCCGACCAGCACTCACCAGCCTGAGAGGCTTGTCTGCTCACCCACTGCGGCGGGTGGGGGCTGGGAGCTGAGGCTCCGGCTTCGGTCGGATCCCAGGGCGAGGACTGGGGTTGGCTGCGTGGATACAGCCTGAAGGGGGCTAGTGCACCACGGCTAGCGGGGTGGGAGTCCAGGAAAAAGTCTGTACCTGCCTAAGAGGCAACAGACCATTGTTTCGAGGTGCGAGGAGAGGGGATTCAGAGCAACGCCTAAAGGAGCTCCAGAGACGGGCGCGAGCCACGGCTATCAACGTGGACCCCAGAGACGGGAATGAAACGCTAAGGCTGCTGCTGCAGTCACCAAGAAGACTGTGTGCAAGCACAGGTCACTATCCACACCTCCCCTCCCAGAAACCTGTGCAACTCGCCACTGCCAGGGTCCCGTGATCCAGGGACAACTTCCCCGGGAGAACACACGGCGCGCCTCAGGCTGTTGCAATGTCACACTGGCCTCTGCCGCCTAGGCTCGCCCTGCACTCCGTGCGCCTCCCTCCCCACAGCCTGAGTGAGCCAGAGCCCCCTAATCAGCTGCTCTTTTAACCCCGTCCTGTCTGAGCAAAGAACAGATACCCTCAGGCGACCTACACACAGAGGCGGGGCCCAATCCAAAGCTCAACCCCGGGAGCTGTGCGAACAAAGAAGAGAAAGGGAAATCTCTCCCAGCAGCCTCAGGAGCAGCGAATGAAATCTCCACAATCAACTTGATGTACCCTGCATCTGTGGAATACCTGAATAGTCAACGAATCATCCCAAATTGAGGAGGTGGACTTTGGGAGCAACTGTAGACTTGGGGTTTGCTTTCTGCAACTAATTTGTTTTTGGTCTTCTGTTTATTTTAGCTTAGCATTTAGAGTTTAGTATCATTGGTAGATTTGTTTATTGATTTGATTGCTCTCTTCCTTTTTTAAAAATATATAGATATATATACACTTTTCCCTTTTTCTCTTTTTGTGAGTGTGTATGGGTATGCCTCTTTGTGTGATTTTGTTTGTATAGCTTTGCTTTTATCATTTGTCCTAGGATTCTGTCTGTTCATTTGTTGTTGTTGTTGTTGTTGTTTCAGTATAGTTTCCAGCGCTTGTTATCATTGGTGGATTTTTGTTTTTTTTGGTTTGGTTGCTCTCTTCTTTCTTTCTTTTTTAAATTTTATTTATTTATTTATTTATTTGTTTATTTATTTATTTATTTTTAACATCTTTATTGGAATAGAATTGCTTTACAATGGTGTGTTAGTTTCTGCTTTACAACAAAGTGAATCAGTTATACATATACATATGTTCCCATATCTCTTCCCTCTTGCATCTCCCTTCCTCCCACCCTCCCTATCCCACCCCTCTAGGTGGTCACAAACCACCTAGCTCCCTGCATCGGCAGGCGGACGCGCAACCACTGCGCCACCAGGGAAGCCCTATTCCCGTTCTTTTTAAAATTACTTTTAAATTTTTAAATTTTTAATAATTCTTTATTTTAATAACTTTTTTATTTATTTTTTTCTTTCTTTCTTTCTTTCTTTCTTTTTTTCTCCCTTTTCCTCTGAGCCATGTGGCTGACAGGGTCTTCGTGTTCCAGCCGGCTGTCAGGCCTCTGCCTCTGAGGTGGGAGAGCCGAGTTCAGGACATTGGTCGACCAGAGACCTCCCAGCTCCACGTAATATCAAATGGCGAAAGCTCTCCCAGAGATCTCCAACTCAACGCTAAGACCCAGCTCCACTCAACGACCAGCAATCTACAGTGCTGGACACCTTATGCCAAACAACTAGCAAGGCAGGAACACAACCCCACCCATTAGCAGAGAGGCTGCCTAAAATCATAATAAGGTCACAGACACCCCAAAACGCACACCGGACGTGGTCCCGCCCACCAGAAAGACAAGATCCAGCCTCATCCACCTGAACACAGGCACCAGTCCCCTCCACCAGGAGGCCTACACAACCCACTGAACCAACCTTAGCCACTGGGGGAAGACACCAAAAACAACGGGATCTATGAACCTGCAGCCTGTGAAAAGGAGACCCCAAACACAGTAAGTTAAGCAAAGTGAGAAGACAGAGAAAACACAGCAGATGAAGGAGCAAGGTAAAAACCCACCAGACCAAACAAATGAAGAGGAAATAGACAGTCTACCTGAAAAAAGAATTCAGAGTAATGATAGTAAAGATGACCCAAAATCTTGGAAATAGAATGGAGAAAATACAAGAAATGTTTAACAAGGACCTAGAAGAACTAAAGAGCAAACAAACAATGATGAACAACACAGTAAATGAAATTTAAAATTCTCTAGAGGGAATCAATAGCAGAATACCTGAGGCAGAAGAACGGATAAGTGACCTGGAAGATAAAATAGTGGAAATAACTACCGCAGAGCAGAATAAAGGAAAAAGTCTGAAAAGAATTGAGGACAGTCTCAGAGACCACTGGGAGAACATTAAATGCACCAACATTCAAATTATAGGGGTCCCAGAAGAAGAAGAGAAAAAGAAAGGGTCTGAGAAAATATTTGAAGAGATTAGAGTTGTAAACTTCCCTAATATGGGAAATAGTCAATCAAGTTCAGGAAGCACAGAGAGTCCCATACAGGATAAATCCAATGAGAAACATGTCAAGACATATTAATTAAACTATCAAAAATTAAACACAAAGAAAAAATATGAAAAGCAGCAAGGGAAAAACAACAAATAACATACAAGGGAATCCCCATAAGGTTAACAGCTGATCTTTCAGCAGAAACTCTGCAAGCCAGAAGGGAGTGGCAGGACATAATTAAAGTGATGAAAGCAAAAAACCTACAACCAAGATTACTCTACCCAGCAAGGATCTCATTCAGATTCGAAGGAGAAATTAAAACCTTTACAGACAAGCAAAAGCTAAGAGAATTCAGCACTCTATAAAGAGTTCTATTCAAAGTTAATGATTTTTGCTTTTGACAAAATTCAACACCCATTATGATAAAAACCTTCCAGAAAGTAGGCATAGAGGGAACCTCCCTCAACATAATAAAGGCCATATATGACAAACCCACAGCCAACATCATTCTCAGTGGTGAAAAACTGAAACCATTTCCTCTGAGATCAGGAACAAGACAAAGTTGCCCACTCTCACCACTATTATTCAACATAGTTTTGGAAGTGTTCATGAAAAATCTGAAAGAGAAATTAAGGAAACATTGCAACAAAAAGAATAAAATACCTAGGAATAAACCTACCTAAGGAGACAAAAGAGCTGTATGCAGAAAACTATAAGACACTGATGAAAGAAATTAAAGATGATACAAATAGGTGGAGAAATATACCATGTTCTTGGATTGGAAGAATCAACATTGTGAAAATGACTCTACTACCCAAAGCAATCTACAGATTCAATGCAATCCCTATCAAACTACCACTGGCATTTTTTACAGAACTAGAAGAAAAAATTTCACAATTTGTATGGAAACACAAAAGACCCCGAATAGCCAAAGCAATCTTGAGAACGAAAAATGGAGCTGGAGGAATCAGGCTCCCTGACTTCAGATTATACTACAAGGCTACAGTAATCAAGACAGTATGGTACTGGCACAAAAACAGACATATAGGTCAATGGAACAGGATAGAAAGCCCAGAGATAAACCCACACACATATGGTCACCTTATCTTTGATAAAGGAGGCAAGAATATACAGTGGAGAAAAGACAGCCTCTTCAATAAGTGGTGCTGGGAAAACTGGATAGCTACATGTAAAAGAATGAAATTAGAACACTCCCTAACACCATACACAAAAATAAACTCAAAATGGTTTAAAGACCTATGGGCTTCCCTAGTGGCGCAGTGGTTGAGAGTCTGCCTGCCGATGCAGGGGACACGGGTTCGTGCCCCAGTCCAGGAAGATCCCACATGCCACGGAGTGGCTGGGCCCATGAGCCATGGCCGCTGAGCCTGCGCATCCGGAGCCTGTGCTCCACATTGGGAGAGGCCACAGCAGTGAGAGGCCTGCATACCACAAAAAAAAAGAGGAAAAAAAAACTTAAATGTAAGGCCAGACACTATAAAAGTCTTAGAGGAAAACCTAGGCAGAATGCTCTATGACATAAATCACAACAATATCCTTTTTGACCCACCTCATAGAGAAATGGAAATAAGAACGAAAATAAACAAATGGGACCTAATGAAACTTAAAAGCTTTTGCACAGCAAAGGAAACCATAAACAAGATGAAAAGACAACCCTCAGAATGGGAGATAATATTTGCAAATGAAGCAACTGACAAAGGATTAATCTCCAAAATATACAAGCAGCTCAATATAAACAAAAAAAAACCATAACCCAATCCAAAAATGGGCAGAAGACCTAAATAGACATTTCTCCAAAGAAGATATACAGATTGCCAACAAACACCTGAAAGGATGCTCAACATCACTAATCATTAGATAAATGCAAATCAAAACTACAGTGAGGTGTCACTTCACACCCGTCAGAATGGCCATCATCAAAAAGTCTACAAACAATAAATGCTGGAGAGGGTATGGAGAAAAGGGAACCGTCTTGCACTGTTGGTAGGAATGTAAATTGATACAGCCACTCCGGAAACAGTATGGAGGTTCCTTAAAAAACTAAAACTAGAACTACCATATGACCCAGCAATCCCACTACTGGGCATATACCCTGAGAAAACCATAATTTCAAGAGTCATGTACCACAATGTTCATTGCAGCACTAGTTACAATAGCCAGGATATAGAAGCAACCTAAGTGTCCATCGATAGATGAATGGGTAAAGAAGATGTGGCACATACATACAATGGAATATTACTCAGCTATCAAAAGAAATGAAACTGAGTTATTTGTAGAGAGGTGGATGGACCTAGAATCTGTCATACAGAGTGAAGTAAGTCAGAAAGAGAGAAATAAATACCGTATGCTAACACATATACATGGAATCTAAAAAAAAAAAAATGTTCTGACGAACTTAGGGGCTGGACAGGAATAAAGACGCACATGTAGAGAATGGACTTGAGGACCCAGGGAGAGGGAAGGATAAGCTGGGACGAAGTGAGAGAGTAGCATTGACATATATACACTACCAAATGTAAAATAGATAGCTAGTGGGAAGCAGCTGCATAGAACAGGGAGATCAGCTCGGTGCTTTGTGGTCACCTAGAGGGGTGGGATAGGGAGGGTGGGAGGGAGATGCATGAGGGATGGGATATGGGGATATATGTATAGATATAACCGATTCACTTTGTTATACAATAGAAACTAACATAACATTATAAAACAATTATACTCCAATAAAGGTGTTAAAAATTTATTGAAGTATAGTTAATTTACAATGTTGTGTTAGTTTCAAGTGTACAGCAAAGCGATTCCCTTATACATATTGTATTATTTCTATAATTTAAAAAAATCTGAAAAATGCACAAACAGAAGCCTGTGCCTTTATAGGGTTTGGAAAGAAGTGCATCCCTTCAGGAAACAGTCTAGAATGTTTGGTGAAGAGAATTGTGTGACTGCCCACTGACAAGTTCTCATCTTGCATCCAGACAGAAGATGCCTTGTCATTCACTCATCTAGTTGCAATTTTGTTCCAGTGTCATTGTTCAGGGAGAGGGTCCTCTTAGCATTATGTTCAATGGGCATATTAGTTTGCTGAGGCTACCATAACAAATTACCCAAGAATGCTGATGTCCAAGGACAGGAGAAGATTGATATCTCAGCTCAAGCAGAGAGGGGGAATTTGCCCTTCCTCTATCTCTTTGCTCTACTCAGGGCCTCAGCTAATTGGAAAGACCCACCTGTGTTGGAGAGGGCCATCTGCTTTACTCAGTTCACCAATTCAAATGCTCATCTCTTCCGGAAACACCCTCACAGACACATCCCCTTTCTCCAGCTATCTGGGCATCCCTCAAACCAATTAAGTTGACACACAAAATTAACCATCTCAGTGATCGTATTTGGAGATGGAGCCTTTGGGAGGTTATTATGTGTAGATGTTTGGGTCAAAAGGGTGGGCCCCTCATGATAATATTAGTGTCCTTATAAGAAATGGAAGCCCGAGAAGAAAGGTCATGTGAGGACACAGCAAAAAGGCAACTGTCTACAAGTCAGGAATTGGGGTCTTACCAGACACCAAATCTGCCAGCACCTTGATCTTGGAATTCCAGCCTCTACACTGTGAGAAATAAATGTCTGTTGTTTAAACCACTCAGTCTGTTGTATTTTGTTATAGCAGCATGAGCAGATTGAGAAGTAGCTTGCTGCATAGCAGGTCACATCATGGTGGAGCCAGTCAGGTGGATCGGATTCCTGGGGATGTTATAACAAACAAGGTGGCTTAAAACAACAGACATGTATTCTTTTACAATTCTAGAGGCCATAAGTTGAGATCAAGGTGTCAGCAGGACCGAGCTCCTTCTGAAGGCTCTAGGGGAGGATACTTCCTTGTCTCTTCCAGCTCCTGGGGGTTCCAGGCATTATTTAGCTCATGGCTGCATCACCCAACCTCTGCCTCATTGTCACATGATGTTCTTCCTATGTGTCTGTGTCCAAATTTCCCTTTTCTTATAAGGACACCATCCACCCTAATTCAGTTATGACCTCTTCTTAACTTGATTAACATCTGCAAGACCCTATTTCCAAATAAGGTCATAGTCACAAGTGCCAGGGATTAGGACTTGAATCAAATAGCTTTTTGAGGGGACACAATTCAACCCACCATACATGGGTTTGGAGGAGACAGGCATGGGGGTTAATTTAGTTAGTGCTGTGACTTTGGCCAAGCTCTTCCCTCTCTGAGACTCTGCTAAAGCATGGTGATAACCAACACCCCCTCCTGGCCCATCTGATTGTCTCCCAGCCTTCTGCATCTCATTAACAGTCACCCATACACCCAGTTGTTCAGGCCCCAAACCCAGAGTCATTCTCAGTTCCTCCCCGTCACCCCAAGTCTGTCACCTCAGGAGCCATTCCCCCAGTCCAAGCTCCACCATCACCTCTCAACTCATCTACACATCTCCACCTTGATCCCCTGAGGTCTGTTTTCCACTTCTCAGCCAGCTGGTGACTAATCTCTTCCTCTGACATTTAGTATAAAATCCAGACTTCTTAAAAGAAGACCCGATTTGTCTCCTCGACCTCATCACTGCTGTATGTCCCACAGACCCATGGTAGAGGGCTGAATGGTGGCCCTCCCAAAGTGTATGTCCATGTCCTCACCCCTGGAACCTGTGACTGTGACCTTAACAGGTAAAAGGGTCTTTGCAGATGTAACTAACTTAAGAATCTTGAGAAGAGATCATCCCGGATATTAGGATGGGCTCTAAATCCAGTAAGTGTTCTTATCAGACAAAGGCAGAGTGGGATTTGGGAGGAAGAAAGAGAAGAAGGCCATGTGAAGACAGAGGCAGAGATTGGAGTGATGTGGCCACAAGCCAAGGAACACTTGGAGGCCCCAAAAGCAGGAGGAGGCAAGGAAGCATCCTTCCCTAGAGCTTTCAGATGGAGCTCTGTAGTTCTAATAAGGAACAATTTCCAATACACATAGTTGAAAAAACAAGATGCAAAACAGCAGGTATTTTAAGAAGAGAAGATGGGGACACATATATGTATACATGCTCACATAGGGAAAGAATATTTTTAAAGGGGGGAGAGCAAGGGGGCATGGTGGTGTCTGGGGGAGGGAGACAGAAGTTGGGGATGGGGAGGAGACTTGGGAACACAGCTCACATTTTGGATTCTTTGCATCTTTTATCACCTGCATGTATCACAGAGATCACCTTTGTTTTAAAATGCTGGTTAGAAAGCTGGAGCAGTGCTGCCCCCATAGAACTTTCCATGATGATGGAAATGTTCTCTGTCTGTGCTGCCCAATACAGGCAGCCACCAACCACACATGACGATTGAGTGCTTGAAACAGGGTTAGTTCCATTGAGAAAGGGAATTGTCAATTTTATGCAAGTGTCATCCATTTACATTTAAATGGCTACCAGCTACCAAATGGGACAGTGCCACTGTGTAGCATTGTGGACAACGTCTTAGGATAACATATTAGGTGAAAAGAGCCAGGTCCAGAAGGGGAGGTAGGATTTGGAGGATATTATGTTAAAAAAAAAAAACAGCTAGAAGTACAAGGGGGAAAAATGACAAGAAATAGACCCAAATACAACCCACAGCTGGAAATGGGGATTATTTTTCTTTCTCCAAATATTCTGTAATGAGTTTACATTATTGTTAGAAATATATGTATGTATTGTTCTCTCTATATAGCATATTATGTACGACAATGTATATAGTATAGTAAATTATATATAGCACATTAAATTAATGTAAATTACTATATGTTATGCTATAGTATATAGTAAATTAAATCACATATATTTTTGTATGCTATATGATAGCACATAGTAAATTAAATGACATATATTGATACTATATTAATTTATCATATGCTATTATAGTACATAATAAGTCAAATTATATATAGTATATTAATTTACTATATGCTGTTACAGTACATAGTAAATTAAATGACATAGTACATTAACGTACTATGTGCTATTTTATAGTACATATGAAATCAAATTACATATACTATATTAATTTACTTATACTATATAATAGTATACTGTTATACTAATGATATTAAATATAAAATTATATATTCAATATAATTTAGATATCCTAAGTTATTCGATGCCTCCTGAGTTTTGCAAGTGCTGGACGGTTCAGGTCCCTGGACAGATGCACCTGCTCTGTGTCTGGCAGTCCAGTGTTTAAGCCTCTTTCTGTCCTTCTCGGATAAGCGAATTCACCTCTCTGAATGTTAGTTCCTCACCTGCAATATAGGACGGTCATCGTGCCTCCCACGTGCTAGAAACCGCTTCTCCAAATGTGCTCAGTGCACCCATGTGGTCCCCGAAATCCTTTCCAGGATCTACAAGGTCACATCCCTGACCATGATATTAATACTACGTCATTTGCCTTCTTCTCTGGGTTGGCATCTGCCCTGACGGTACACTAGCAACCTGCTGGTGCCTTAGCAGGAATCAAGACAGCAGCACCAAGTGTGCAAGGAGTCGCGGCTGCTCACCACAGCGCATGCGCAGAAAAAGCAAAAAAGCAGGGTGGGGCGGGGGAGCCAGGGTCTCTTGATGTTATTACTGAAGCTTGGTGAAACAGTAAAAATTACTAATTTTTAAAAATTTCAACCCTTGAGTATGTTTTTCCCCCTCATTCACTTTCTCATGTTATTTTATAATTCACATACGATAAAATTGGCTCTTCTTTTTGATGTGAGGGGTAGCAGATTTTAGCGCGCGCGCAATTCGTGTAATTGCCGCCACAATCCGGACGCTGACCCGAAGAGCTTTATCAGCCCTCAAAACATCCTTAGGCTGTCCCATTGGACATCCCTCCCCAACTCCTGGCACCTCCCCGTTTCTCTGTCAAGGTAAGTTCTTCTTCTGGAGAATGTCACATGAATGGAATCACACGGTAGGTAAATTTCTGAGGCTTCTTTTCACTCAGCATAATGCTTTTCAGAGTCGTACATATTGTCACATGTATCAAAAGCTCTCTCTTTTTCATTGCTGAGCAGTATTCCATTGTACACATATATCAGTCTCTACTCAGGATATTTGGGTGATGGATAGTGTCTTGGGGCTGCCATGACAAAGCACCACAAACTGGGGGGCTTAGAACAGCACAGATTTATTCTCTCGGGATTCTGGAGGACGGAAGTTCAAAATCAAGGCATTAGCAGGGCCAAACTTCCTCCCAAGGCTCTAGGGGACGATTCTTCCTTGCCTTTTCCAGCATCTGGTGGTGGCTGTCAATCCTTGGCGATGATAGTCAGCTTGTAGATGCATCACTCCAGTTTCTGGCTCCGCTGTTACATGGCCTTTTCCTCTTTATATCTGAGTTCAACTTTTCCTCTTCCTAAAAGGACACCAGTCTTACTGGATTAGGGCCCAGCCTGGTGGCCTCATTTTAACTCAATGACATCTGCAATGAACCTATTTCTAGATAAGGTCATATTTTTAGATACTGAAGGTTAGGACTTCAGTACATCTTTTAGGGGGACACAATTTACCCCACAATA
This sequence comes from Physeter macrocephalus, assembly GCF_002837175.3. Classification (NCBI taxonomy): domain Eukaryota; kingdom Metazoa; phylum Chordata; class Mammalia; order Artiodactyla; family Physeteridae; genus Physeter; species Physeter macrocephalus. Next base: position 14,566,347 of record NC_041215.1, on the reverse strand, counting down.
GGTGAGTCCATGTCTCTTTAATATTTTGTGTAACAAAATGGGAAATACACATAAAGCCCTCCTAATGAGCATTAAGTTCAATGGTCATCTCTAAAAAAAGCACTAGAACAAATTTTCGAGTCCAGCTGGCATCTTTTTTCAGGAAACACCATTTTTATTTGAAATATCTGACAAACTATGATTCAGACTTGGCTATTTGGCAGACGTTTTCTCAAAAACAAACAAAAGGAGCCTGTTACTTCAAGGAGAACAACACAGTTCTGTTGCCAACATAAGATTTAAGCTTTCAAGGCAAAATCAAAATTTTGGAAATCCCATGTCTGCCACTGTCTGACCACTTTCTGACACTTTTTAAATTTATTTATTTATTTATTTTTGGCTGCATTGTGTCTTCATTGCTGTGCGCGGGCTTCTCATTGCAGTGGCTTCTCTTGCTGCGGAGCACGGGCTCTAGGCGCGCGGGCTTCAGTAGTTGTGGCTTAGCTGCTCCGCGGCATGTGGGATCTTCCTGGACCGGGGCTCGAATCCATGTCCCCTGCATTGGCATGCGGATTCTTAACCACTGCGCCATCAGCGAAGCCCTCTGACACTTTTAAAAGGCTTTTCTCATGAGACAGAATGGTGGTGATATTAACAAATGTAGGTTTCTGATATTAAACAATAAAATGTGACAACCTCTGCATAACCCAGGGAACCAATATTTTCCAAATGATCGTTGTTACAATCATCACAGGAGATGCATTCAGAGCGCAAGACAGATCAATAGATTTTATTTTATTTTATTTGGTTGTGCCAGGTCTTAGCTGCAGCAGGCGGGCTCCTTAGTTGAGGCATGCATGAGGGATCTAGTTCCCTCACCAGGGATCGAACCTGGGCTCCCTGCATTGGGAACATGGAGTCTTATCCACTGCACCACCAGGGAAGTCCCAGATCAATAGATTTTAATGTAGCCAAGCCTAGTGAGTTGAATGGGGGCTGCCAAAAACATATTCATGCTCTAACTGCCAGCATGTGAATGTGACCTTAGTTGGCAAAAGAGTCTTTGCAGATGTAATTAAGTTAAGGATCTCAAGATGAGATCATCCTGGATTACCCAGATGGGCCCTAAATCCAATGACAAGTGTCTTTATAAAAGATAGAAGAGGAGAAGACATAGACACAGAGAAGAAGGCTACGTGGTGAAGAGAGACAGGGATTGGAGTGAGGCAGCCCCAGCTGAGGAATGCCTGGAGCCACCAGAAGCTAGAATAAGCAAAGAAGGATTCTCCCTTTGAGGATGGCAAATGCAAATGCTCTGGGGTGAGAGAGAGAGTGTGGCATGTTCTAAGAATTGCATAGTTTGGAGAGGCTCAATATTAGACGTAAGATATAACAAATTTAGATATAAGCCATGAGAAGTAACAAAATAGACACTTTTTCTATTAAAGTCCAGATGGTAAATATTTTCAGCTTTGCAGGTTAGGTGGTCTATGGCTCAACTATTCAGCTCTATCATTGTTGCTTGAAAGCAGCCATAAACAATACATAAACAGATGGGCATGAATGTCTGCCGATAAGACTTTATTTTTGCATGGAAGCAACCTAAGTGCCCATCGACAGATGAATGGATAAAGAAGATGTGGCACATATATACAGTGGAATATTACTCAGCCATAAAAAGAAACGAAATTGAGTTATTTGTAGTGAGGTGGATGGACTTAGAGTCTGTCATACAGAGTGAAGTAAGTCAGAAAGAGAAAAACAAATACCGTATGCTAACACATATATATGGAATCTAAAAATAAAAATGGTTCTGAAGAACCTAGGGGCAAGACAGGAATAAAGAAACAGATGTAGAGAATGTACCTGAGGACACGGGGAGGGGGAAGGGTAAGCTGGGACAAAGTGAGAGAGTGGCATGGACTTATATATACTACCAAAAATAGATAGCTAGTGGGAAGCAGCCGCATAGCACAGGGAGAGCAGCTCAGTTCTTTGTGGTCACCTAGAGGGGTGGGATAGGGAGGGTGAGAGGGAGACGCAAGGAGGAGATATGGGGATATATGTATATGTATAGCTGATTCACTTTGTTATACGGCAGAAACTAACACACCATAGTAAAGCAATTATAATCCAATAAAGATGTTAAATAAATAAATAAATAATGAATACACACACACACACACACCCAAAAAGACTTTATTTTTGGACACACGTGATTCGAATTTCATGTAATTTTCACATGTCATGACACAATTGTCCTCTCTAAAGATGTTAAATAAATAAATAAGTAATGAATACACACACACACACACACACACACACACCCAAAAAGACTTTATTTTTGGACACACGTGATTCGAATTTCATGTAATTTTCACATGTCATGACACAATTGTCCTCTCTTTTCCCCCCAATCATTAAACAAATGTAAAATCCATTCTTAGCTCTAGGGTTGTACAAAATCAGGCAACCCTGAACTAGCTTAAAAAATAGAACATTTCCTTGGGCTTCCCTGGTGGCGCAGTGGTTAGGAGTCCACCTGCCGATGCAGGGGACACGGGTTCGAGCCCCGGTCCGGGAAGATCCCACATGCCGCGGAGCGGCTGGGCCCGTGAGCCATGGCCGCTGAGCCTGAGCGTCCGGAGCCTGTGCTCCGCAACGCGAGAGGCCACAACAGTGAGAGGCCCGCGTACCGCAAAAAAAAAAAAAAAAGAACATTTCCAATACTTGAAAGTTCCCTGCACCTCACCCACTCATGTTCCCAGCCATGAACTTGCATCTCATGTTCATCATTCTCTTCATTTGTGTGACAGTTTTGTTACCAAACCAAGCTTAAGTACACTCACCAGCACACAGTAAAGTCAATCTACTGGCAACAGGTTGTGTTAAAGGAAAGTACAGCATTTATTACAGGCACCAAATGAGGAGTCCAGGCAACTAATGCTCAAAAGACCTGAACTCCCTGATGGCTTTCAGGGAAAGGTTTTTAAGGACAGGATGAGGGAGAGGCTTGCAAGGTGCATGATCAGTTCACAAACATTCTTCTGATTGGCTGGTGGTGAGGTAATCAGGAGTCAACATCATCAACCTTCTGGTTCCAACCGGTCTGGGGGTCTATGTGTTTGTGGTCAACATAGAGTTAACTTCTTCCACCTGAATTGGGTTTTCAGTATCTGCAAAATAGCTCAAGAATATGGCTCAGAATATTATCTATAGTCCTTGAGGAGGAACTAAGCGTCTTTGATTTTGTTTAATGGCTAAACTATTATTATTTTGTCTTGCTTGACTGTTTTTCTTTGGTTCTGCACTTTCTCACTTGTCTAAATTTATTCTTTGGAATGTCGGGAAGGCCTAAGAAGCTAAGGTTTTTCTACAAACAAGAGGCAGGCAGAGGACGTGGTGGGTGGATCTCTCTCTGCTCTCTGCCATATGAAGATATGAGGAGAAGACAGCTATTCACAAACCAGGAAGAGAGCCCTCACCAGACACTGGATCCGCTGACAACTTGATCTTGGACTTCCCAGCTTCCAGAACTGTGAGAAATAAATGTAGTTTAAGGAGCCCAGTCTGTGGTAATTTGTTATAGCAGCCTGACCTAAGATACTTAATTATGGTAGGTTTTTATGAGGAAACGTGGATACTTGAGGGATGGTGAGATGCCCATTTGTAGGGTGGCACAGAGTTTGATACGACTGCCTTGGTTTTACCTAGTTAATTGTACTGTTCATTTCTTCCATTAATTATCAGATATTTAGAGTTAGAGTCTTAAAAATCTTCCAGTCCAGGGCTGACAAACTTTTCCTTCAAAAGGCTAGACAGTCAATATTTTCAGCTGCACAGGCCAGTCTCTGTTGAAATGACTCCACTCTGCTGTTATAGCTTGAGAGGGGCCATAACAGTGTGTAAACAAATGAGCATGGCTCTGTGCCAATAAAAGTTTATTGACGAACACAGGCAGTGGGCTGGATTTGGCCTATGCACTATAGTTTACCTACCCTTGACCTGGTCCAACATTTTCATTTAATAAGGAGGAATTCACCCGGGAGCATGCAGCAGGTGAGAAGCACTCACTCTCAGAACTCACTCTCAGGCTTGCCAACATCCTGTCTTGGTGCCTTCACTTTGACCTCTCAGCTGGCTTCTATGGGCTCAGTTAGGTGCTTGTATCCTCCGCTGATTAAGCTAGGACTTTTCCCAGATGCCTCCAGGCAGGTACCAATCAGAAAGTGCAAAATAAACACAGTTATAACCGCCCACGTCTGTGGTAACCTTTGGATGATGGTCTTACCTTTGCTAAACACCTGCTCAGCATCAGAGACTCTGCCAAACTCTTCCCACGTGTGTATCTTATGCTTCCTTAAAGAAAACCAGAAAAGTGAAGTGTAAAGGAAGAAGCCTATCTCTTGGAATGAGATAGGTATGGATTTCAATTCTGCGCCACTGTCAGCTCTGTGTGACTGAAGTTGAGTCACTTGGCCACTGAGCCTAAATTTTTTGCCTTAGAGTGTAACAACCCACTTCAAAGACATACTGTTTTGAAAATACCTGCTTATGTGCTTGGCATGTTTCGAGTGCTTAATAGAAATTTCTAGCTGCAACTGTGGTCTGGATTTGCTTATGAGAAATAGTGGGCGGCTTCTAATGGGGCCCCTGTGGGTCCCTGCACCTGGTGCCCACAGCTTTGTATAATCCCTACCCTTGATTTTAGGGTACTTGGAATTTGCTTTGAGTGAACATAAATCAACAACTGATTGAATGTGATTCCTCAAAAAATTAAATATAGAATTACCATATGATCCAGAAATTCCGCTTCTTGGCATATATCCAAAAGAATACAGAAGAAAACTTTGTAGGTGATGAAAATGTTCCATATCTTAATTATGGTGGTGATTATGTGGGAATATTCATTTGCAAAACTGATTAAATGGTACACTTGAAATGGGGATGAGAGTGATGAAATGTCACTTCCAAGATTAGGTTGTAAAAAATATATGACCCAGAAATTCCACTCTAAGGTATATAACCCAAAGATATGAAAACAGGTGTTCAAACAAATGTTTATAGCAGCACTATCTGCAATAGCCAAAGGGTGGAAACAACCCAAATATCCATCAATGGATGAATGAGAAACAACATGTAGAATATTATGCAGCCATAAAAAAGAATAAAGTTTCAATATATGTTACAAAGTGGATGAAGCTCAAAACCATCATAAAAACATTATGCTAAGTGAAAGAAGCCAGACACAAAAGGTCACGTACTGTATGATTCCAATTGTATGAAATGTCCAGAATAGGCAAATCCATTGAGACAGAAAACAGATTGGTGGTTGCCTGGAGCTGCAGAAGCAGGTATGAGGAATGACTGCTACTGGGCATGGGGTTTCCTTTTGGGGTGATAAAAATGTCTTGCAACTAAATAGAAGTGATAGTTATACAACATTATGAATGTACTAAGTGCCACCGAATTGCTCACTTTAAAAAGGTTAGTTTTATGTTATGTGAATTTCACCTCAATTAAAAAAAAAACAACAACTGTGACTTCCATTTTCCTAACAGGAAAGATATTTCTTGCTGGCTTTGATGAATTTGCCGGGTTGTGGAAGCCCCTATGGCAAGAAATTAAGGGCAACTTCCTGTCAACAGCCCGTGAAAAACTGAGTCCTCAGTTCAACAGGCCACAAGAATCAAAACTCTGCCAACAACCATGTGAACTTGGAAAGCAGATTCTTCCCCAGTCAAGCCTCAAGATGAGACCACAGCCTCACCGCTCTTAGTTAATCCTTGAATTAGCCCATTGTAGAGGCAAGATGCTTGAATTTCAAGAGGTAAAGTCACCTGCTTATTTTTAATAAGTTTACCTGAGACTGAGCCCCTGCTCATGTCACCAGCTCTGTGGCCTCCTATGGCTAACATCTGTAAGAGATGCAAATACCTAATGTACAGTAGTTTGCTTGAAAAATATTCTTTTGCTTCCTCCTTCCCTTTCTTAGGTGGAGAGTAGGAAAAGGCATCACTTAATGGTTAAAAGAAAAGACATTGCAGATTTCTCCCTACTGGAGAAGACTACAACATACCCTGTGTTGCTGAGCATTTTTTACAAATTGAAGATTTGTGGCAACCTTGTGTAGAGCAAGTTTATCAGCACCATTTTAACAACAGCATTTGCTCACTTCATGTCTCTGTCACATTTTGGTAATTCTTGTAATATTTCAAACTCTTTCATTATTATTATATTTTTCATGGTGATCTATGATCAGTGATCCCTGACGGTACTGTTGTAATTGTTTTGGGTGCCATGAACCGCATGCCCATGTAAGATGGCGAACTTAATTGATAAATATTGTATACGTTCTGACTGCTCCATTGACTGGCCATTCCCCCATCTCTCTCCCTCTCCTCAGCCTCCCTATTCTCTGAGACACAACAATATTGAAATTAGGCCAGTTAATAACCCTACAAGGGCCTCTAAGTGTTGAAGTGAAAGGAAGAGTCACGTGTCTCTCACTTTAACTCAAAAGCTAGAAATGACTAAGCTTAGACATGTCAAAAGCTGAGATAGGCCAAAAGCTAAGCCGCTGGTGCCAAACAGCAAGGATGTAAATGCAAAGGAAAAGTTCTTGAAGGAAATTAACAGTGCTACTCCAGTGAACACATGAATGATAAGAAAGCGAAACAGCTTTATTGTTGATACAGAGAAAATTTTAGTGGTCTGGGTAGATCAAACCAGCCACAATATTCCCTTAAGCCAAAGCCTAATCCAGGACAAGACCCTGACTTTCTTAAATCCTATGAAGGCTGAGAGAGGTGAGGAAGTTGCAGAAGAAAAGTTTGAAGCAAGCAGAGGTTGGTTCATGAGGTTTAAGGAAAGAAACTATCTCCATAACATAAAAGTATAAGGTGAAGCAACAAGTTATCCAGAAAATCTAGCTATGATAATTAACAAAGATGACTACACTACACGACAGATTTTCAGTGTAGACCAAATATCCTTATATTGGAAGAAGATGCCATCTAGGGCTTCCCATAGCTAGAGAACAGAAGTCAATGCCTGACTTCAAAGATTCAAAGCACAGTCTGACTCTTATTAGAGGCTAATGCAGCTGGTGACTTTAAGTTGAAGCCAATGCTCATTTATCATTCTGAAAATCCTAGGGCCGTTAAGAATCATGCTAAATCTACTCTGCCTGTGCTCTATAAATGGAACAACAAAGCCTGGATGATAACACACTTGTTTACAACATGGTTTACTGGATATTTTAAGTCCACTGTTGAGACCTACTGCTCAGAAAAAAAAGGTCCCTCTCAAAATACTACTGCTCATTGACTATACACCTGGTCACCCATGAGCTCTGATGAAGATGTACAATGAGATTCATGTTGTTTTCATGCCTGCTAACACAACATCCATTCTGCAACCCATGGATCAAGGAGTAATTTTGACTTTCAAGTCTTATGTTAAGAAATACATTTTGTAAGGCTATAGCCACCATAGATAGTTATTCCTCTGATGGATCTGGGCAAAGTAAATTTAAAATATTCTAGAAAGGATTCGCCACCATTCTAGATGCCATTAAGAACATTTGTGATTTGTAGCAAGAGGTCAAAATATCAACATTAACAGGAGTTTGGAAGAAGTTGGTTCCAACCCTCATAGATGACTTGAGGGGTTCAAGACTCAAGTAGAGGAAGTAACTGCAGGTGTGGCGGAAATAGTAAGAGAACTAGAATTAGAAGTGGAGCCTGAAGATGTTACTGAATTACTGCAATATCATGATAGAACTTTAATGAATGAGGATTCCTATGGATGAGCGAGAAAGTTGTTTCTTGAAATGGAATCTACTCCTGGTGAAGATACTGTGAAGATTATTGAAATGACAACAAAGGATTTAAAATGTTACATAAACTTAGTTGATAAAGCAGTGGCAGGGTTGGAGAGGATTGATTCCAATTCTGAAAGAAGTTCTACTGTAGGTAAAATGCTGTCAAAAAGCATCACATGCCACAGAGAAATTGGTCATGAAAGAAAGAGTCAATAAATACGCAAGCTTCATTGTTGTCTTAAGAAATTGCCATAGCCACCCCAACTTTTGGCAATCATCAACCTGATCAGTCAGCAGCCATCAACACTGAGGCAAGACCCTCCACCAGCAAAAAGATTATGGCTCACTGAAGGCTTAGATGATGGTTTGCGTTTTTTGGCAAATATGTATTTTTAAATTGAGATGTACAATTTTTAGACATAATGCTATTGCACACTTAATAGACCTCAGTATAGTGTAACTTTTATATACACTGGGAAATCAAAAATTTCATGTGACTCACTTTATTGCGATATTCACTTCATTGTGGTGGTCTGGAACTGAACCTGCAATATTTCTTAGGTGTTCCTATATGGATGTGTGTGTCATATTCATATGCATATTTCAAAGCTCTGACCTCTGGACATGGTGACTAACTGTCTCAGTTTGCCTGAGACTATCCCAGTTTTAACACTGAAACGCCCACATTCTGGGAAACCCTAGGGTGGTTGGTCATCAGCTGCTGAGCTGGAACTAGAAGCAATGATATCTCAGTAGCAATGAGCACACCTCATGCCCAGGTTTTGGTTTCTAAATACCATTCTCCAACAGAAGAACCAGGGCTCCTTGGAGAAATGGCTGGTTCTAGGGCTGGAACGGCAGAAGTATCTTGTGTCAGCTCCTTCCCCTCTCTGAGCCTCAGTTTCCCCATCAGGCCAGTGGGAATAACAGTTTCCCACCGTAATGGGTTGAATTGTAACCACCACCACCCCAAATAAATGTCTACCCAGAATCTGTGAATGTGATCGTATTTGGAATAAGAGTCTTTGCAGTAAGGATCTTGAGATAAGATCATCCTTGATTTAGAGTGGGCTCTAAATCCAATGACAAGTGTCCTTATAAAAGAAAGGGAAAGAGACAGAGAGAGAAGGCCATGTGAAGATGGGGGCAGAGATTGGTGTGGTGGTAGCAACAAACCAAGGAATGCCTGGAGCCACCAGAAGCTGGAAGAGACAAAGAAGGATCCTCCCCTAGAGCCTTCAGAGAGAGCACAGCCCTGCCCACACCTAGATTTCAGACATCTGGCCCCCAGAACTGTGAGAGAATTAATTCCTCTTGTTCTAAGTGGCCACGTTCATGGTAATTTATTACCATAGCCACTGGAAATTCATACACCCACCTTGGATTGTTGCAATGACCAAGGAGAATAAGGCATGTACAGTGCTCATCAAAGGGTGTGTGGCACCAAGAAAGAAAGCCCTCAGAATGTGGTTCCTGTTCTCTTTCTCTGTAGGACTAGGCCCTGGCACCCAGGGGCTCTGCATCCACCCCATCCTTTTCACTACACCGATCTTCCTCTTAACTGAAAGCAGGGTCTCAAAGAGGTATTTGTACACCCATGTTCCAGCAGCATTTTGCAAAATAGCCAAAAGGTAGAAGCAACCCATGTTTTCATCAATGGATGAATGCATAAATAAAATGTGGTATATCCATATAAAGTAATAATATTTACCCTTAAAAAGGAAGGAAATTCTGACCCATGCTACAGCATGGATGAACCTTGAGGACATTATGATGAGTAAAATAGTCCAGTCACAAAAGGACAGTTACCGTATGATCCCAGTAATGTGAAGTCCCTAGAATAGTCAGTCTTAGAGAAAGAAAGTAGAATGGTGGGTGCCAAGGGTTAGGGGAGGGGAAATGGGAAGTTTATGTTTGGTGAAGATAGAATTTCAGTTTGAGATGGACAAGTTCTGGAGATGAATGGTGGTGATGGTTGCACAACAATGTGAATGTACTTAATGCCACTGAACTATGCACTTAGTAATGGTTAAGATGGCAAATTTTATGTTGTGTATTTTACAATAATAACAATAATAATAGAACCATGTTGTGTATTTTACAATAATAACAATAAAAGAACCTTTCTCTCAACTCAAGACCAAAGAAGCTACTGAGCGTGACACCTGCATCTAAAATTATGCTGGACTTGAGAGCTGGCCATCAGAGTTCTCACACCTACATGGGATGGCAGGGTCAGCCTGCCCTGCCAGTCATCCCCCAACCAGCCAGTGGCTTGCCCACCCCCTTCCCAAAATAGGCTGGGAGGCTATTTTGATACAATCTGTTCTCTCATAAAATGAGATCCCAGAACATTTGTGCTGGAAGGCAGGGAGCCAGCTTATTGCCAACACCCACCAGGTGCTAGATGAGTCCAAGCAGAAGCATTCTGTGCACTCTTCCAGAGCTGTCTTTGTAATCCAACTGCAGACGCTCCTGCTGGTCATCCTAGAAGGAAAGTGAGGCTCGGACAAGGGGGGTTACTCGCCCAATGCCACACACCTCGAAGGTGAAAAGACAGGATAGGAACAGGTCTGAGAAGCTTCAGAGCCTATTCTGGTTTTCCTTTTCTTTTGATTAAGGGAGAATTCTCAGCATACGGTTCTGTAAGTTTTGACCACGATCAAGGTACAGAACAGTTCTGCTGCCCTCTCTCCTTGAAATTCCCCTGGCCCCTTTGAAGACAATCTCTCCTCCCACTCCTAGTCCCTGGTACCCACTGATCTGTGTCCTGTCTCCATAATTTTTGCCTTTCCTATAACATCCTATAAACGGAGCACACAGGATGTAACCAGAGTCTGGCTTCTTTTGAAATTCATCCACACTGCTGCGTGTGTCAAAAATTGGTTCCTTTTCTTCTCTGAGTAGTATTCCATTGTGTGATGGGATCATTGTATGGTATTCATCCACTCACCAGCTGATGGGCATTTGGGATGTTTCTGGTTTTTGGTGATTACCAAAACCAGCCACTATAAACATTTCTTGTGCGAACATGAGTTTGTGCTTCACTTAGAAATGGGATTGCTGTGTTATATGGTCAGTGATGTTAAATTTTTTTTTCTCTTTTTTTTTAACATCTTTATTGGAATATAATTGCTTTACAATCGTGTGTTAGTTTCTGCTTTATAACAAAGTGAATCAGTTATACATATACACATGTTCCCATATCTCTTCCCTCTTGCATCTCCCTCCCTCCCACCCTCCCTATCCCACCCCTCTAGGTGCACTTTGTCACAGCCTACCCTTCCCCCTCCCCACATCCTCAAGTCCATTCTCTAGTATGTCTGCATCTCCATTCCCTTTTTTTTTTACCTTAGATTCCATATATATGTGTTAGCATATGGTATTTGTTTTTCTTAGGTTGCTTCCATCTCCTGGTTATTGTAAATAGAGCTGCAATGAACATTCTGGTACATGACTCTTTTTGAATTATGGTTTTCTCAGGGTATACGCC
>NC_041215.1:14540660-14554883 GCF_002837175.3 Physeter macrocephalus | reverse complement strand
ATTCTGACCGGTGTGAGATGATATCTGATTGTAGTTTTGATTTGCATTTCTCTAATGATTAATGATGTTGAGCATTCTTTCCTGTGTTTGTTGGCAATCTGTGTATCTTCTTTGGAGAAATGTCTAATTAGGTCTTCTGCCCATTTTTGGATTGGGTTGTTTGTTTTTTTGATATTGAGCTGCATTTGCCATCCCTTCTACCCCAACACCTGTCTCTCTCTCTCCCCGAACACCCACTGATCAGATGTTATTACAGGTGAATTTGCCTTTTCTAGAATTTTATATGAATGGAATCATCCCATATGCATACTTTTTTGTATGGCTCTTTTCACCCATCATGATGCATTTGAGGCTCATTCATGTTATAGTTTGTTCCTTCTTATTGCTGAGTACTATTCATTCAATTTTTTTTTTTTTGGCCGCACCACACAGCATGCAGCATATTAGTTCCCTGACCAGGGATCAAATCCCAGCCCCCTGCATTGGAAGCATGGAGTCTTAACCACTGGACCCCAGGGAAGTCCCCATTCACCTTTTGATGGACATTTGTTTGCTGTTTCTAGTTTGGGGCTATTACAAACAAAGCTGCTATGAACATTCGTGTCCATGTCTTTGTGTGGATACATATTTTCATTTCTCTTGGGCAAATACCTGAGTGGAATGTCTGGGTCATACAAAATTTTTTAAGAAACTGCCAAACTGTCTTCCAAAGTGGCTGCACTGTTTTACATTCCCACCTGCCATGTATGAGATTTCCAGTTGCTCCACATCCTCACCAGCACTTAGTATGGTCAGTCTCTTTAATCTTAGCTCTCCTAGTGGGTGTGAAGTGGTGTCTTCCCACTCATTTCCCCAATGGCCAAGGATGTTGAGCATCTTTCATGTGCTTATTTCTATGCCATCTGTATATTCTCTATGACAAAGTGTCCACTCAAATCCTTTGCTCCTTTTTAAGTTGAGCTGTTTTCTTATTATTGAGTCTTGAGACTTCCTTACATATGCAGGATACAATCCCTTTTTCAGATGTGTGATTTTCAAAGATTTTTCTCCCAGTCTGTGGCTTGACTTTCATTCTCTTAACAGGGTTTTGCACAGACTCTTAGCTGCAAATTCCAACCACTCCCATTAATCCTCCCACCTGTCTTTGAAGGGCAGTGATAATCATCATCCTCTTTTTCCCAAGAAGCAAACAGGCTTAGAGAAGGGGAAGCCCCATGACCTGTCAATGGCAGAGTAAGGATCAAACTCATTTCTGCTTAACTCCAAGCCCCACAGACTTCACCCACTGCCTCTATCTCCCACTGGTGAGCAAGGGCTGCCATGAGCCTCATTCTCCTGGAAACTCCATGCGTCTCTACGTTCACAGGACTCCCATTGTGCCGTGAGGCCAAAAGAGCAAGAATGAATCAGACAAGCCATCAAGGTTCTTTCACAACAAATTTATTTGCTGACCCTTCACGCTGAGCCTTGATGGACATGCAAGAGGAGGAATCTGGGGGCCCTACAGCCTCAGGACCCACCTAGCTCCCAGGCATCACCAGATCAAGGCACTTTCCCAATAGCTGGGTAACACCTGGAACCCCAACAATCCCACACCGCTCTGACACAGCTGCAGGCTGATGCCCTGAGCATGCTCTGAGCACCCGTGTGCAAAGGGCAGCCCCAAGCTAGCCTGGTCTGGGCACCAACCCCATCTGAGACTGGCCATGCCCAACCTACCTACCCCTCTCAGATGTCCTGGTGACCTAGGCTGAAATGAAGATGGCCAGGAGGGGCGCTCTGCTCCCATCCCCCTCACACACCCTGAATCAAGTTCCCAGCCTGTCTAGCAGCAGCACAAGGTTTGGCACATAGTAGGCATGTGTTTGTTGAATGACTGAGTGAGTGGCAATGAAGGATGCCAGCATGAGGGAGGTCTCATGGAGCTTCCCAGGTCCAACAGTGAGTTCTTGGAGCCCCTGGACAGAGCCAGATCTTGGAACACCTGCCCAGCCAGCTGCATTTCTTTGGTTTAGGAACAACCTGAAGCCAAGGATCAGAACAAGCCTTCCCCGCCCTCCATGCTCTCAAGTCTGGCTTGGACATGTCTCCTGAAGGCCTCCTTTGTGCCAGGTAACTTGTGGGGTTCTCCAGTCCACAAACACAAAAGATCTAAAATGCAAAGCCATTTTTACGCACGATGAACATCCACCAAGGCCTCCCCTCCTAACTGCATTGTGCTTCTGAGCTTAGAAAGCTGGTTCACGTCCAGCCTCACATCAGCCCTTGCATACAGAATGGGGTGAGGAGCCACTATATAGATGGGGCACGCAAGGCTCAGCGCAGGAGGCAACTTGCCCAGGGATGCCCAGGAGAAGTCGGCAAGAAGAGACGTGGAAATCACAGCAGCTACCTTACAGCAGACACTTAGTATAACGTCCGTCAAACGAATGAGCCTCAACATGGCTTGAAATTCTTTTGGAGTCAAGGTGTAATTTTGGAGAGGAAATAATAGAACCAAGAACATAACTGCCAGGGTTTCCGGCTGGAGCTGCTGCTGTGAACTCCCCCCCAAAAGCTGTAACACTATGGGGACCTGGCAGAAAGAGAAGGGGACCCCCCTTCCTACAAATGCCCTTCACCCCCATATCTCATTTAACCCCTGCATCAGCCCTGGATGGGGGCGGCTAATGGCTCCAATTTGTAGATGGCGAAGTAGAGGCCTGGAGAGGGGAGAACTGAGCCCGGGTCCTGGGTCTGGGTCCTCTCCTTGGTGCCCTGAATGCCCCAGGGCTGCCCTCTAATCCGCCTTCTTGGTTTTTTTCTTCCTGGAGCCCTCACTCAGCTCCTCCTTGGACTTGGTGGGCAGGGCTGAGTGCGAGGAGGGCCCACTGCCGCCCTGGGATCCACCGTGGTTGTCATGGTGATGGTCGCTCCCCCAGGCCGACCCAAACAGCACAGGGCAGACGTAGCCTTCCAGAACATCAAAAGGGGAACTGTGGGAGTGAGTGGCCATCAGGAACACCTGAGGTGGTGTGGCAGAGGAACAGGAGAGGCGAGAGAGCCAGAGGGAGAATGAGGCAGAAGCAAAGTGGGGGTTACGGGGGAAAGAGAGAGAAGGTCAGCCAGGTGAGGGGCAGAGTTAGCCCAGAGCCAGCCTTCTGGCTGCATGCACCCCTAAGAAGGTGACCAAGTGTCCTGGGTTTTCTGGGATGCGAGATTTTAGTGCTAAAAACCCAGGCACACCAGGATAGTTGGTCACCTTTTCCCCAGGAGTATCCCCCACACACACCTGGGCTCAGAGAGGAGCTGTGTTTGGCTTGGGGTCGCTCACTCCCTTTCCCTATGCGATGGCCTGTGGTCCCTTCCCGGGGAGTCAGCAGCGAAGCTCCTTAGCTCCACGGGGAGGGAAGAGTGCATGGCCCCAGAAGACCTTTCCTGGGTAGGGGGGTGACCCTAACTCAAGGCCTGAGGGTCAGACCAGCACCATTCCTGGTCCAGCCCGCTCTCCATGCCCGAGGCACAAGGCCCTGATACTCCAAACAGACTCCGTACACTCCTGCCCCCATCTTGGCCTTTGCCCATGCTGGGCCCTCTGCCTGGAAGACCTTGTTCTGCTCACCGCCATCCCCACCTGCTGGACACTAATCTTCTCATACCCTTCTCCCATGCATACACCTACTGACAAGCTCCCCACCCCTTGACCTTAGGGCTGTCCTTTTCCCAGACACTCAAGGCTATGAGTCTAAGCTCCCTATCCTCAGCCCGGGAGGTTTGGGTCGGCGTCAGGACAGGAAGGCTTACCTTACAGGATACCATGAACATGGTGAAGATGAAGATGAGGCTGGCTTTGGATACTGGGAGCCAGCGGGTCTGCTGGAGGGTAAAGAGGATGGCTCCGTACAGGCTGGCCTTGGTGG
Organism: Physeter macrocephalus; assembly: GCF_002837175.3. Lineage (NCBI taxonomy): Eukaryota > Metazoa > Chordata > Mammalia > Artiodactyla > Physeteridae > Physeter > Physeter macrocephalus. The sequence continues at coordinate 14,550,984 of NC_041215.1, read as the reverse complement.
GGCTGGAGGGGGTAGCTGTGGTTACTGCGAGGTTCTGCATGGCTCAGGCCACTGTACCACTGTCCCAGGCCCCCTTCTCTGCCCACCCCTGCTGGTTCCAGCACCCATCCCAGCTTCTCCAGAGTGCATGGTGGAAAGGGGCCCATGTGACATGGATGACGGGGTATCTCCCTGTACAGTAAAGAGCTATCTTGGCCCCAAAAGAGGTCTCTCCTTTGCCCTGCTCCTGGAAGGTATCCATTAAGCCCTGGGAATGTCCTGCCTGATAGGAGTGTCTTTGTTTACCTGGGGATTTGGGGTCATACCAGATGGTAATAGTGTGATTTAGGGTGAGGTCTTGGGCCACATGGTATCAGCTGAACCTCTGGAGGGACTGGAGACTGAGGTCAGCCATGCAGGCAGTCAGCTATGTCTGTGTGATCAAGCCCCAGTAAAGCCCCTGAACAGCAGAGCTCAGGGGAGCACCACTGGTTGACAATCTTCAACGCATACAGTCACACATGGATGCTGGGAGAGACAGGTGCTGTCCACACAGTTCCACTGAGAGAGGACAGTTTGAAGCTTGCGCCTAGTCTCTCCCTGGATGCTGTCCCACATGTCTTTACCTTTGCCATTTTTAATCTGTAATAAACTATAATCCTAAGTATAATGGCTTGGCCAAGTTCTATGGGTCCTTCTAGCAAATTGTCAAACCTGAGGGTGGTCTTGGGGACTCCTGAACAGTGCACTCCCCCAGAAGGTGGGATTACAACACACAGTTCCTCTTAATTTTCCTTTTCTTCCTTAAAGAATAGGCTTCCGATATTTTGACTTGTTGCAGAAGACAGACCAGTGACTTCTGTTTCTGATGTCTGTCGCTCACTGCACGTACTTAATGATGATAATTCGACCTGATATTTCCAAAGCACGCACCAGGAACCAGGGTCAGAGGGTTCTGTGTGTGATGGAGCCTTCACACTCAGCTGATGAGGCAGAAGTAGAATCTGAGAGGGGAAGCCACTTGCCCTCTTAGTAGCAAGGGACACAACGGTCTGAGCCTCCATTTCCCTGTCCATGAACTGAGTGTGGGAACAGACCTCTCATGGGGATAAAGTGAGATAAAGTTATGTTTTCCAACATATGAAATGGGAGATAGTTTTCATTGGCATATGGGTGAGCCTTTTAATGTTGTCATATTTTAATGGCAACAGCTTTATTGTAGATTGGGAGAAAATTTAACTAGCTTGAACCTTTAGGTCTTTTAAAAATGTATTAGGCTAAATGCCCTGTGGGGTCCTGGGTTGAGTCCTGTATGTTGCCATCTGGCCCTGCCCAATGTTCCCCACTTAGCCCCAGCCACACTGCTCACCCACACTCTGTGTTCTACATCCTGAATCCCTCACTTCCCACCCACAATCTGTACCCAAAATGCAGAACTAGGCAGAATCGTTGCTCTTCTCTGACTTGATAGTTGGCAGAGGTGCTGGCCTCTGTCCAGAAGCTCCCTCTTTGCCAGAAAACTCTTATTCACTCTTCAAAACCCAAATCAAGTGTCTCATCACCCTGCAACGTTGCCTGCCCCTGGCCCCTAGGTAGTGTTAGGGCTCTACCTCCGGGGTCCCCCAGCTATGGTCTCTGGAAGCTTCTGGAAGGAGAATCAGGGGCTGAGACTTCCAAGTTACCAGGAGTATCCAACCCAGGGTCAGGACCAGGGAATAGGGAGAATGGGATACTCACAAGGACATGTGCAGAATCTCGTTGGTCTCTGGCTTCCAGACCCCTCGGAGCAGCTGCTCAAAGTTGGACATGAGGGCGACACCAGAGCCTATGGGACAGGGTACTTCTAAACAAGCCCGCCACCTCCAGCTCCCTGCTCTTCTTGGCTGAATTCCCAAGGAAGCAGCTTCTTTGCTTCTGGAGTCTGCTCCAGAGGGATACTGAGCCTGGGGTGTATGATCATCAGTTGCAGGTGGGGGAACTGTGGCCCAGAGAGGGGACAGTCTTGCTGAGGGTCACACAGCACATTTGGAGCAAAACCAGCATGAAGAAATCGAGGTCATATCCCACCTGCAAGGTATGTCTTGGACAAATCTGGGTTGTCTGCCCTGATGCTCCCAATCCAGGACCCTGAGCTGTGCATGAGGCTTCTAGAGGGCTCCCCACCCCCAGCCTCTCTTCTCTCTGGGTTCTGAGCTTTCAACCTTTTTCAAACCACTTGCCCTCTAGAAGGCATGTCATACCCCTGGGGAATTTGCTCTGTAGTACAGGCTTCCTGGAGAGAGAATGAGACCCACGTCAAGATTTCTGGTTAAGTTTCTAGAAGAATCTTCCCATTTACCCCAAATGTATTGGCTAAAGAGGCTTGGACATCCACTCCAGGAGTGGTTGTGCTAACTGGGATGCCTGATATGCACCACTGGACCAGGGGTTTGCATCTTGGATGATTTTGCCCCCAAGGAGGCATTTGGCAATATCTGTAGACATTTTTGGTTGTCACAGCTGGGGAGGGGGCTGCTACTGGCAACTAATGGGTTGAAGCTAGGGATGCTCCTCAACACCCTATAATGCACAGGACAGCCCCCACCAAAGAGCATGATCCAGCCCTAAATGTCAGTGGTACTGAGGATACTGTGACTCAATGGATGATTCTAGACCCAGGCATTTTGGGGGTACCCACTTTGGTGAGCAGGAAGCAGGGATTCGGTGCCCAGTGGTGTTTAGCACCTGCTCAAGCCTTCTTTCCCTGACTTCCTTTTACTCCTTGGTCCACCACTGCACCTGTTACTGTTGAATTATCTATTTCTCCTTTAACTTCCCTCGATTTTTGCTTTATGTATTTTGGTGCTCTGTTTTTAGGTGCATATATGTTTATAATGGTTATATCTTCTTAGTGGGGTGACCCAACATTATAAACTGTCCCTCTATATTTTTAGTAATATTGTTTTGTCTCAAAGTCTACCTTGGTCTACCTCTTAGCATAAATGGAGGAGGATAAAAAGGAGGGCTCCAAAGTTGTTAGGAACGTGGATGTTGAATTCAGAAGACTTGGAGTCAAACCCAGCTGTGCCCCCATAGCCATGTGACCTTGGGCATGTCATTTCATTTCCCTCTTCTGTAAAAAGAGATGATGTTAGCCTTCTCCTAAAGGAGAGTCTTAAGGATCAAATGAGAAAAGATGCACAAAGGCCTCAACTCAAAACTTGCCCTGGGTCAGGGATCTTAACCTGGAGTCTATGAACCCAGACAGGAAACAGAATTACATCTTCATTTTCACATCCCTCACTGAAATCCAGCCTTTCCTTCCATCATGAAGGGAGGCAGTTACCTCAGCAGGATTTGCAAGTCTGTGATTCTGTCACCAACAGAATTCATGGATGTTTTTCTTTTCACATTCCCATTGTTGCAGATGGTGGTTTCAAAATATCATTTGTGCTCAACACCACTTCAAAAGTCTGAGAGTCATTAGGAGCCACTGTAAGGTCTGCTATTTAATCACTAGTAAAGATGGATAAAGCTACTACAGCATATTTAAAAAAAAATTTTATAACTACTTTAAAATAATAGGCTTTCTTTATTCTCCTATATATTTTACTTTATGCATTTAAAAAACATAAAAGGGTCTGTAGGCTTTACTGGGCTGATAAAAGGGCTGTAGTCCACAAAGCTTAAGAACCTCTGTAGTTACAGGGGTATGATTTCCTCTCTAGGAGGCATTTGGCAATGTCTGGAGACATTTTAGGTTGTCACACTGGTAGGTGCTACAGGCATCTAGTGGGTGGAGGCCAGGGACGCTGCTCAACATCCTATGATGCACAGGATGGCTTCCACCACAGAGAATGGTCCAGCCCCAAACATCAGTAGGCCCACAGTTGAGAAATCCTGCTCTAGAGACATCAGCTGTCATTGCTTCGTTGTCCTATTTACCTTGGATAGTTAAATTTCTGGAAGAATCTTCTCATTTACCCTAAAGGTGTCTGCTGAGGAGGAGGCTGGACTCCTGCAGCCGTCCTGACATCCCTTAGCCCAGAGCAATGGCTGTGCCAGCTGGGGTGCCCGATATGCCCCACTGAGCAGGGGTTCTCAACTGGGGTGCTTTTCCATTGTTCTCATCATGGTCCTGTTTACCTTTGACCCAGCCAGTGGCGATCATGACGAACCACCCGTGGTGGTAGTGGTGATGCGCGTGATGGATGCCCACGGCGATCTTGCGGACTCTCACCACCTCCTTCATGGCCACGAAGATGAGTTTCACCGGCAGGAAGCAGACACACTTGTAAAAGAGGTCCAAGGGGCAGAAGAAAATCAGGTACCTTTGGGGAGAGAATGCCAAGCCTCAGAGGGAGACAGACCCTGGGGCCCCTCGGAGATGAGGTTGTGTCCAGACCCTCGCTCTCACTTGCCGGGCTTAGGACAGCTGGGCAGTGGAAAGTGGTGGGTCAGGACCACTGTGGAGGTTGTGCTGGTGGGTCCTAGTTCCTCCAAACTCCCGCCTCCCCACTCCCAGGTGGCAGTGTCACCCTGCCCTCCTGCTCTGCTCTCCCACATCCCGCCAGACCAGTGATGCTTACCAGACTGCTGAGGCCAGCAGGATGCTGGAGTTGTTGCTGAAGTAGTCGACCAGGGGCTCCCCGAGCAGCAGATCAGCCAGGATGTAACTCCCAAAGCAATGCAGCATGGCACACAGCCAGGATGCCATGGGGTGGCGCCGGGACAGCTCGACTGCTCCTGAGGGGCATGGGGCATCCCCCACCATCACCAGGGCATCTGGGACATGCTTCACCCTTTATGCCCTCTGTTCAGCCCATCCTAATTCAGCTGCCTTCACAGAGTGCCCACCCAATGCCCTGCAGTTTGCCCATTTCAGAGGAAGAACCAAGGCTCAGAGAGGGTGCACACATGTCTGAGGTCACACAGAGAGAAGGCAGAACCAGGCTGGGGCTCTTTCCTCCAAGCTCAGAGAGGTGGCAATAAGAATAACACCAGGGGCTTCCCTGGTGGCGCAGTGGTTGAGAGTCCGCCTGCCGATGCGGGGGACGCGGGTTCGCGCCCCGGTCTGGGAGGATCCCACATGCCGCGGAGCGGCTGGGCCCGTGGGCCATGGCCGCTGGGCCTGCACGTCCGGAGCCTGTGCTCCGCAACGGGAGAGGCCACGGCGTACCACAAAAAAAAAAAAAAAAAAAAAAAAAAAAAAAGAATAACACCAGCTCACATTTAGCAAGCATTCCCAGGTCTCAGACACTGGGTTTAGCACTCATAGGAAGGACATTAAATCTTCATTGATAACTGCAGCCAAGTGATCACTCTTATTATCCCCATGAGGAGGCTGAAGCTTGAAGAGAGAGGACAACATGCAGTTGGGAAAGCTTTGACGCAGCTACTCCTGCCTTGGGCTGATGCCAAGATCCCTATAAGCTTATACCTGTACTTTTGGTCTCTCTTTATTTGAAAAATTTTTGTGTGCGTGGTAAAATATACATAAAATGTACCACTCTAACCATTTTAAATGTACAGTTCAGTGGCATTAAGCACATTCATGTTATTGTGCAACCATCCCCATCATCCATCTCCAGAGCTTTTCACCTTGCAAAACTGAAACTCTGTCCCCATTAACACTAACTCAGACTTCCCTGGTGGCGCAGTGGTTAAGAATCCGCCTGTCAATGCAGGGGACACAGGTTCAAGCCCCAGTCTGGGAAGATCCCACATGCCATGGAGCAAATAAGCCCGTGCGCCACAACTACTGAAGCCCGTGCACCTAGAGCCGGTGCTCCGCAACAAGAGAAGCCACCGCAATGAGAAGCCCGCGCACTGAAACGAAGAGTAGTCCCCGCTCGCTGCAACTAGAGGTAGCTCACGTGCAGCAACGAAGACCCAACGCAGCCAAAAAAAACACTAACTCTCCATTCCTCCCTCATTCCAGTCCCTGACGCCTATCACTCTACTTTCTGTCTCTATGAACTTGACTACTTTATAGACCTCATGTAAGTGGAATCATACAGTATTTGTTGTTTTGTGACTGGATTCTTTCACTTAGCATAATGTCCTCAAAGTTCATCCATGTCATAAGATGTGTCAGAATTTTCTCCTTTTTAAGGCTGAATAATATTCCATTGGATGGATCTACCACATTCTACATATCCATTCATCCATCAATGGACATTTGGGTTGCTCACACCTTTTGGTTATTGAGAATAGTGCTGCTAAGAACATGAACGTACAAATATCTGTACGAGTTCCTGCTTTCAATTCTTTTGGGTATATTCCAGATGTGGAATTGCTGAATCAAATGTTAATTCCATTTTTAATTTTTTGAGAAAGTTCCATACTGTTTTCCACAGCAACTGCCCCATTTTACATTCCCATCAGTAAAGCACAAGTGTTCCAACCTTTCCACCCCTCAGCAATGCTTGTTGTTTTCTGTTTTTTAGGAATAGCTGTGCTGATGGGTATGAGGTGATATCTCATTGTGGTTTTGATTTGCATTTCCCTAATGATTAGTGATATTCAGTACTCTTTCATGTGCTTATTGGTCATTCCTGTATCTTCTTTGGAGAAATGTCTATTCAAGTCTTTTGTGTATTTTTTAAAAAATTGGTTTGTCCTTCTGTTGTTAAGTTGTGCTCTTACGGAGAATGTTCATTTGCTGGGTAAAGAGCTTTGATTGGCCCCAGATAGGAAGGCACAGAAGAAATTTGAAAGGTGGAGCTGAAGGGCTCTGGAGCCCTATCTTGCTGGGGGAGAGCCATCAGTGCAGAGGGAAGTCACCAGGTATTGGTACCGAAGGGGACAGTGCAGGGCATGCCCACATGTGAGGAACGGTGTAGAAAGAGCAATGAGCAAAGCTGATAATGGAGTCCTTGAAGGCAGAATTATACTAACAGGGTGAGGAGGGAGAGAGGGCATCCCATGCTAGTAGCATGGAAGGAACAAAGACACAAGTAAAAATGGCCAAGCACAAATGCCACTTCCTCCAGGAAGGCTTCCTTGCTCTACTGAGCCAGTCACTCCCGACTCTGGGCTCCCACCACTCCGTGGGCTCCACCCCATTTTTGGTCTTGGTACGTTATTCAATTTTTCACATAGAATAACAGAAAGTAGATTAGTTGTTGCTTAGGGCTGGACGGGACTTGGGAGATGGGAGGATAAAAGCTAGAGGATCCAGCGTGGAGGAGATAGTTGCACAATTCTGTGAATATACTAAAAACCAGTGAATGGGATGATTTAAATGGGTGAATTGGGTGGTATATGAATTACATCTCCATAAAGCTGTTAAAAAATAAAAGGATAACAGAGAAAAAAATGTAACATTTCATAGTTTCTGCAACTGAGGATAAACATTCAGAAATGATACTAAATTGAGTCTTCTTATAAACCCAAGGCAAGAAAATGCAAAAGACTGGACTAACTTAGCAAATAGAAATAGGGACCCCACACCTAAGGAAGATGGCTCAGTGCATTGGTTTCCAACTTGGCTGTACATCAGTTACCTGGGGACTTTACAAACACCTGATGCCTGCTTCCCATCACAGAGGGTCTCGGTTTGTCGGTGTGGGATGTGGCTGGGCTTGTGGATTTTTTAATGCTCCTAGGTGATTCCTTTGTGCAACAAAGTTGAGCACCACAGAGATAGGGGAATGAACTGGCCCATATCCTGACATCCTGCAGCCCTGATAACCCAAAACCTCCATGGTCTGAGAGGATGGGCTCCCAAGAGCAATGGTTTTCAAACTGTGTTCCTGGGAACCGTGAGGGTTTGCAGGGGCAAAGGAGAAACCAAGCAGGTATGTCCTGGGTCTTCCCCCCTGTTTCAACCAGAGCACAACTTCATTTACTGCTTCATCTCAGAGTTTGGCATAAGATTTTGTTTGGAAAGGAGAATCTGGTATTCACACAGTCGTGCATGCAAATATTCATAGCAGCTTTATTTGTAAACAACCCAAATGGCTTCAATGGGTGAATGGATAAACAAACCATGGTACATCTGTACCGTGGAATACTACTCAGTAATGAAAAAGGAATAAACCAGGGATACACGAAACAACGCGGACAGATCTCAACGGTGTGACGCTCAGCGAAAACTGCCAATCTCAGAAGGTTATGTACTGTATATGATTCCATTTATATAACATTCTCCAAGTGACGAGTGGCAGAGAGCAGATCAGTGGTTACCAGGGGTTAGGGTTCAAAGGAAGATCTAACTATAGAGGGGCATCACAGGGGAGTTTCTTTGGAGTGTCAGAACCATTCTGTATCCTGATCGTGGTGGTGGTTACTCCAATCTACACATGTGATAAAATTTCAAAGGACTATATTTTTTAAAGTGCATGTAAAAACAGCTGAATAAAGTCTGTAGTTGGTGTTAATGGTATTATTCTGATGCCAATTTCCATGTTTAAATAATGAGCTACCATTAGGTAAGATGTTGTCATTGGGGGAAGCTGGGTGAAGGGGACTTGGAAACTGCTCCATTTTTGCAACTTCTGGGAATCCCCTGGTGGTCCAGAGGTTAGGACTCAGCACTTTCACTGCCAGGGTTCAATCCCTGGTTGGGGAATTAAGATCCTGCAAGCTGTGGCATGGCCACAGGGGAAAAAAAAAAAAAAAAAAAAGAACCCATTTTTGCAATTTCTTATGAGTCAAACTCTTTCAAGATAAACTGTATTTTAAGATCCCAAATTAAAATGAAGGCAGGGGGTCTAGTTCTTTAAAAACACGTTTACAGAAAACACTAGCGGTACAGGATTAATGTCTATTAGTCAAATACACTTTATACTACACACTTAAGTCTTTTGAATCTTTTTTTTAAACATCTTTATTAGAGTGTAATTGCTTTATAATGGTGTCAGTTTCTGCTTTATAACAAAGTGAATCAGCTATACATATACATATGTCCCCATATCTCTTCCCTCTTGCATCTCCCTCCCTCCCACCTTCCCTATCCCACCCCTCTAGGTGGTCACAAAGCACCGAACTGATCTCCCTGTGCTATGCGGCTGCTTCCCGCTAGCTAGCTATTTTACGTTTGGTAGTGTATATGTGTCCATGCCACTCTCTCATTTTGTCCCAGCTTACCCTTCCCCCTCCCCGTATCCTCAAGTCCATTCTCTAGTAGATTTGCATCTTAAGACAATAGTAGCATAAAGATAGAACCTAACTATCTCAAAAGATTCAAAAGGAAGAAATGGACAAATTCTTTTGAATCTTTTGAGATAGTTAGGTTCTATCTTTATGCTACTATTGTCCTAATCTTCTACAGCCACACCCCTGTGTTGGAACCTGGGTGTCTCCTGGTGTGAAGACTTGTTTCATCGTCTTGATTCCTTCCCTCCCCACTAGTTTCATTTTCTAGAGAATGAATTTAGGATTAAGTCATAAGACACAGCTACTTAGCTCTCACAGCCAGAGCTGGTACCAATGACTCTATTTTTTTATTTTTTAAGTTTTATTTTAAATTTTATTTTACTGAAATATAGTTGATTTACCATATTGTGTTAATTTCTGCTATACAGCAAAGTGATTCAGTTATACATATATAAACATTATTTTTCATATTCTTTCCCATTATGGTTTATCACAGGATATTGAATATACTTCCCTGTGCTATATATGCTATACAGTAGGACCTTGCTGTTTATCATCCTATATATAACCGTTTGCGTCTGTTAATCCCAAACTCCCACTCCTTCCCTCCCCCCACCCCGCCAACCACAAGTCTGTTCTCTACATCTGTCTTTTTCTGTTTTGTAGATAAGTTCATTTGTGTCATATTTTAGATTCTACATATAAGTGATATCATATGGTATTTGTCTTTCTCATTCTGACTTACTTCACTTAGTATGATAATCTCTAGGTCCATCCATGTTGCTGAAAATGGCATTATTTCATTCTTTTTTATGGCCAAGTAGTATTCCCCAGTGCCTCTCTTTAATAAACAATTTACTTAATCCAATGAAAACTCTACTCAATGTGGATGTGAGATGACAAGCTTACAATATGTAATCTATTAGTCGAAAGGCTAGTCAAAAGAAATAATTAGTTCAGGTTTTGGGAGTTTGGGGGGAAAGTTTCTCTTTGTTTCTAGAGATTGGATGCCTTTTGTCTCTAAATTGTCAAATCTGAATGCTTGGCCTCTTTATGCTGTGTACTAAGTGTGAAGCTATTGACATAAATACCTGTATATACTATTGATACACTCAACAAGTTGACTTGATCTTAATCCTTCCATGAGTACAGGGACCTTATCAGTCTTATCTGCTGCTGAACCACCCCCTTCCCCTGACCCCCTGTGCTTGGCACTGTGCCTGATACATGGTAGTTACTCAATAAATAATTGTTAGTGAAAGAA
>NC_041215.1:14515160-14540160 GCF_002837175.3 Physeter macrocephalus | reverse complement strand
GATGGGAATCTTGCCACTGTGCTTGTCATTCTCGCTGTGCTCCAGGCGGCCGCCCTCGGGGCCCACGTGCCCGCTGCCGTCCAGGGGGCCGGGGAAGCTCTCAGGGCTCCCACTGATCCCATTGGTGGGGAGGGGGGACGAGTTGGCTACCAGGGAGTCGTGGCTTACTTTGGAGACCTTGGGAGGTGGCCCAGGGTGACCAAGGTCGCGCTGGTCCCCCCGGCGCTTGCGGCTGCCCAGCCTGTCCAGCCGCTGCCCGGGCAGCCTCTGGATGTCATTGCGGTTCTTCAGGTCATGGATGCTCTTGGGCGGGCCGGCCGCCCCTGCCTCCGGCCGGCAGTTATGTGCGCCCCCGTTGGCCGAGCCGGGGGCACCCGCCAGCCCCCGCAGTGCAGCCTCATTCTGGTGCACGGGCTCGATGAGCTTCTGCCAGCTCCGCAGCAGCTTCTTGGCCCGCTTGGCGAGCTCCTCGTTCTTCGTCTTCTTGCGGACGTCGTTGATGAGCTTCCCAAGTCGGGTTTCCTACAGCCAGAGAGAGATGATGACACACTTTTAGGACAGGGACACCCCATGAAAAGGGAGCTGAGACAGAAATGGGGGGAAGGGCCCCATGTCTCTGAAATGACCCCACTGGCCCCTAAACCACTGGCCTCCCAGACACAAAACCTACGAGGATTTTGGGTCCCCTGTGACATTTAAATTCTCAACTCCCAAGTCCTCAGACCTTATGGTCCCAGAGACGGCCTTAAGGTCCCAGAGACGGCATTCTCAGAAGCATCATCTCACAGGCTCCCAACTCCTGGAGGCTGTGGACCATTTAAGGCTACTGCAAAGCATCCTGGGGGAGCACGCTGTGGCAAAGGCAACAGCAAACAGAGGGCCCTGATCAAGCGTCACTCACTGGAACCTCTGCTGGGCATGCACCCCAGAGTGTGCAGGGCCTCCTGCAGAGAAAGGGGCCCCAGACTAAAGCCACCCATTTCCTGCAGTGCCTGTGGGAAGACGGTACTCTTGGAGCATGTGCTGTGGGCTGGCACAGTGCAGGCCAGGAGGGCACGCCCCCCTCACTCCTCTTAAGGCCCCGCTGGGCCAGTGAGCAAAGTCTCTGAGGCTCCAAGAAGCCAGGAAAGACCAGGGTTGGGGCAGCCCAGGCCCAGCCCTCACTGCCCTCCCTAGTGTTCAGGCCAGAAATGCTCACCTCCAGTGCCTCTTTGGTAATGGGGTATTTCTCCAGGCTGGAGATGACTTCCTGCACCGCCACCATGTTCCGGATCTGCAAAACAAGAGCTACTGGTCAGACCCCAGGCACTTCTCCCCGTGCCAGTCTGCTCCAGAACGCTTCCTTTCCCAAGAGCCAGTGGAGCCAGCATCACCAAAGCCCCCACCTCGTGCAGCCTCCTACCTGCTCCCAGGGGCCAGCATGGCACCCAGCGCACACCCTCCGGTCTGCCTCCTCTAGTGCATGGTGACCAGTTTACCATGAGCCTGTCTATGGACACGACCACCTGTCCAAGTGGCTGTCACACAACTGAGATTCACTGTGTTTATGAAACAAGATTTGCTCTTCATATGGGAGATGCACTCAAATCTGCCATCTGATGGGAGGTTGAAGGATTTATCAAATAAAGTGCACCAAGTTGAAAAGAGCCATACATAATAATCTAATCAATTTAGTTAAATTAACGAGATCTTCAGAGTTCATCTAAAGACACCACAAGGAGAGCAAAAGTCAAAGTGGGAGAAGACCAATGCCACAGGGCCCCGAGGATCCATCTGGAGCATACAGAGAACTTGGGCCAGGAGACACGAATAGGAACTGGACAAAACAGGAGATCGTGCAGCAGTGCTCAACTCTCTTAGTCATCAGCAGATGCAGACCGAACCCACCAGTGCCTGCTACACTGCATACACACCTGACTGGTGGAAATGGGGTCTGACAATACCAGGTAGTTCTGGGGTGCAGCCAACTCTGGGGAGCGATGGGGCTGTGTCTAGTCAAATCAAACCTGTGCATGTCTCATGACCAAGCAATTCTATCCTTCACATGACACTTGCTACGAGCCAGGCCCTGTTCTACCAAGGTCTGTTTCCACATAGCACTACTTTGTTGAATTATAACAACCTCAAGGGGAAGGTACGATTATTACCATCACATTTAATGAATGGGGATGGCACCGAAAGGTGTGGGTCATGTGGTCATATGTTATAATGACACCAATGTCTTCCAGGAGTTGAAGGAACAGACTGAGAAATTCAAGAGCACTAGAAATGTGCACAGTGCACCTTCAGTGCATTAACAAGGTGAAGTTCAAACCACGAAGGATGAAAAGTCACAGAAAATACATATTGTTGATTCCAATTACACCAAGCATCACAGCATACTCAAAAATTAACTCAAAATGAATCCCAGACCTAAATGTGAAAGCAAAAACTCTAAGGCTTCTAGAATAAACAGGAGAATATCTTTGCAACCTTGGGGTAGACAAAGATTTCTTAGGCGCCCCAAAGCACTAATATCCAAGAAAAAATACTGACGAACTGGGCGGTGAGGAGGCTGGTCCCACAGGGATGAGGCCACCCTCTCCCTGTCCCCAGCCCTGGGATTCTGGCCCTGACAGGGTCTTGGGCTTGCCACATGGCCTGTCTCCACTCCAGTGACCTCACCCTGGTATATTTAGAGCCCTGGGTCCCCACACACTTCTGAACCAGCAGTCCCCGCAGAACGAGCCCAGCGGCACAGAGTGTCCTCGTCCTTGGGCAGACACTGTCCTCCTGCCAGACAGGAGGGGGGAGGCAGAACACCTGAGCAACCCTGGGGGCTGGCAGCAAGCTGGCACTGTAGACCTCACACAGCTGGAGACCCTCCTGGAAGCTGCACAGGGGCGGGGATGCGGTAAGGCTTGTGGGCCCCACTGTCACAGCTGAGCAGCTCCTGCACTCGGGCGGGTGTGCAGAGAGGCTTTCGGCTTTGAGGAGGCTCTCAGGCTCTCAGCCCTGTGGAAAGTGCTACGTCCTTGGCCTTCTTCTTTCTGCCCCTGCCGTGTGGAAGTTCAGGACCCCTGAGGGCTCATCCCTCTGGCTCCGGCCCAGCCCCTACTCTGGCCATGATGGCAAGGGCACTGAGCACTGTGTGGGGAGCATCACCTGGCATTCTGGAGGCAGTCAGGCCCTTGGGACCAGGAAGTGGACCCAGCCCTGCCCTCACCACACCAAACAGGCAGGAGTCCTGGGGTCTATGCAGTGCCAGGTTGGGCCTCCAGCCTCAGACACAGCCGACAGTGACACCCCGGCAGCCTGTGGCCCTTGCCTCCCACCCTCGATGAGAGGACCCTGTGCATAGCAGGGACGCCAAGGCTCAGATATAGCCAAGGGGAGGCTCCCATCCAGGCTGCAGGCCTATAAAAAGTCCAGCACAGGACCCGTGGGGCAGGGAGATGGGTGTCAGGTACAAGGCAGGCCAGGGGTACCTGTGGTGAGGGCAGCATCTGAGCAGGGCCTCCCCGGGTGGACAGGAGAAGCCCCAACACCTCAGGAGATGGTGAAATGGCATCAAAGCCCTGGAGAGGGGAGAGGGGTCCAGAGCAAAGACAGTGGCATGAGTCAGGAGGCCAGGAGGAAGAACAGACCCGGGGGAAGTAAGCTGGCTACACAACCTGCCTTCCATTAACTTCAGCCACTGTGGGAGCTGAACTGCTCCCACTACCCCAGCAGGCCACCCTGTTGCTAGATCCTTCCTGGCAACTGTCTGTCTGAAAATACACTCACTCACGATCACAGCAGAGACCATGCCATTACTGTGTGGGGAGGAAGCCTCTGAGCTACTCCCAGGCACTGCTCTCAAAGAGGGCTTTGGGGCAGCTCTACAGGTCATAGTGCCCAAGGGTCACTCACACCCTCTTGCTGTCAGGAATAGCCTGGCACATCCGTGGCCCTTCTGTCCTTTGGATATCTCCCTTGGGATTCATTCCCAGGGAATGAAGTCAAACCAAAATGAATAAACAAAAAAACCACCTCTCAAAACTATTTGCCAAACAGCTTTCCGAAAAAGGGCAGAATTCACACATGAGGGATGTCTGAACACCTGCAGCCTCATCTTCTCATTAGGGCTCCTTCAACAGATACAGATTAATGTGAATTTCCTCAATAATTAGTGAAGCCAAATGTCACCTCCTTTCTACTAATGCTGACTTCCCGTGTAAACTGCTCACCGTCCCAGCCCACTTACTTTCATTATTTGACTGGCCTCTTTATTGCAAGCAAATACCCTCCCAGGGTGGTGATGTCTGCCCCTGTGCACACAGATGACTAAATGTGCTCAGGGCTGGCGCTGCAGAGGGAGGTGTCAGGAGCGGGGAGGGCTACTCTGGAAGGGCAGGGAGCAGGCGAGGTGGGCCAGGCAGCGGGGGAGCACTCAGAGCGGAGTGAAGGCAGGGCAGGAAGTCAGTGGGCAGCCCCGCGTGTGGCCCAGGTGAACACACAGTCAGCTGGTGACCACTGGTGGAACTGACTCCATCACTACTGCGCCGAGTGCTTGCGGATCCTAGACTGTAGATTCATAAGGGACAATCAGGTATCCACGGTCAGACAGGAAAGAGAACGAACATCCACCCCAGGCAGAAAGAAGGTGAAGCAGCCGGTGTCTCCACATGGAACACACGGACACCCCCTAAACTGGCCTCTTCCAGGCCGGCTCAGGGAGGGGAGAGAAAGGACCCTCCTCAAGCTGTCCTCACTCACACCTCAGGGACGCCCAGGGGCACACGCTGGGAGGCGGGGAGGGGACGCTCCTCACCACTGACCCAGTTCCCAGGGTTCTTATGCAGACTCCCACCACGTGAGAACCAAGGGCAGGCGGGGAAGCAGCAAGGCCTACCTTCTGGTGAGCCCCTCATCATTTGCTAAGTCACTACTCCAGCCAGCCTAACCCACGACGTTTGCTGCTCAACTCACGGGAGGAAGGAAGGGGCGCTGGACACGCACAGGTGACAGGACCAAGGCAGGACAGCATCCCTCAGAAGCAGCCTGGGTAAAAGTGTGGACTACACAGTGCAGGATGCCACCACTCCCACATCACATGTCTGAAAGTTGTTCTGTGAACTGGTTCAGTGGTTTGAACGTGGATCCATGTGCAGAGGTGGGGACGGCCCAGGGGGGACAGACCCACCACTGACCAGCCTCCTCCTCGTGGTAATTCAGGGGATAGGCCCAGGCCCTGAGTAATTACCACCCTGTGGGGGATTTCCAGCCCTGATGTGAAACAAGGAACTGAGACTTCTTTGGAGTCTGCAAGGCCCCTTGCTCACTGCTCCCTTTTCTCCAGGCATCAAGGGCTCCTGCTCTACCCAAAATCCCCAATCTCTCACTAATTAAGCTGGACCTGTGCAGCCCTGGTGGCAAAGAGGAAACCCTGTACTCCCCAAGTCCAAGCACTGGTGAGACCCAAGGGCAGTAAGCCAGGGCAGGCCCACCCAGCCTGACTCTCCTCACAGGACCACTACTTGTTGGGTTCCTCCAGGGGCCAAGGTCTCTAGCTTTTCTTCCTCGAAACTCCACTTTACAGATAAGAAAAAACGGAGGGGTCCAGGAAGGCAAAAGAGGTCCAGTGCTCACCATGAGCTAGAAGGCAGTGGAGTGTGGCTTTATGCTAGCCTGGCACAGGGTCTGCCCAACACACACGGCCCAGCTGGTGCTTTACTAGGTAGGGTGAGGGAGGGCACCCAGACACCACCAGGCTGGTGGCGCTGGCATCCCACCCACATACTCTCCCCGACTTGCCACAGCAGGGAAATGCACAGGTTACAAGAGTTCCACACAGGGCTGGCTTCATGCCCAGCAGCACCTATGGTTGGCCAGGCTGCCTCTGTCTCCCCCCAGGGTGCAATGGAGCCAGAGAGATCCCCACGCCCACACACAACATCAGGGGCTTCAGCCCACCCTCAACGCTTGCCCTAAGCTGCAGGACACCTGGTAAACAACAATGGCACTGGAGCCTCTCCCTGCCAGGCCCTGGAAGGAAATGGCACACACCGAGGATGGACTCACCCCGCCTGTCTAGCCAGGCCCTGACCACACTGTGGCCCTGCATCTATGCAGCACAGCCCACACCAACTCCTTCAGTGGGCTCAAAGCCCACCGGGTCAGCAGTAAAAACTAGTTCACTTTAAAACCAACCATGTTGGGGGGCTTCCCTGGTGGCGCAGTGGTTGCGCGTCCGCCTGCCGATGCAGGGGAACCGGGTTCGCGCCCCGGTCTGGGAAGATCCCACGTGCCGCGGAGCGGCTGGGCCCGTGAGCCATGGCCAATGAGCCTGCGCGTCCGGAGCCTGTGCCCCGCAACGGGAGACGCCGCAACAGAGGGAGGCCCGCATACCACCAAAAAAAAAAAAATAAAAAAAATGACAAAACCAACCATGTGGAAGTCACTTTTTTCTTTCTTTCTTTTTTTTTTTTTTTTTTAAAGCAGAATAGTCTAGACTAGAATTTACAAAACCCACTTAGCTCGAAAGGCTTTGGAAGTGTTCATCAGCAAGCAAGCTGTCCTTCCAAACTAAAACACGACACAGATGGCACCCAGAAGCAAGCAAACCTCGAGCCTTTCAATGTGCTGAGCGTTGTAAGGCCATCCTTGGCTGAGTCACTGTGCCCTGCAAGCCACACAGTGGGCGTCAGTCGTGTCCACGCGGATGAAAGAGGCTTTGCCAGGCGAGTGTGTGTCTGTGATTTGGTCCCAGTCTCACTCTTTTCAGCCACAGCAAGTCTTCCTGCTTCTGATGAACTCCAAACGTTCCCAAGGTGGGTGCTATTCTGTG
The DNA here is from genome assembly GCF_002837175.3 of Physeter macrocephalus. NCBI lineage: Eukaryota > Metazoa > Chordata > Mammalia > Artiodactyla > Physeteridae > Physeter > Physeter macrocephalus. The sequence goes on along the minus strand of NC_041215.1, from coordinate 14,533,352 downwards.
ACTCTAACTGCTTCTACTGCAAGTCAGTGCAAGAGGTGGTGCCTGCATCTCCCAGAGAGCCTGGCGGTGACCAGCCCGTGTCCCACCCCGTCTCCCTGAGCGAGGAAAAGAAGTCAGTGTGCCTTGATTCTACCTCTCAGCTCGGAAGGTGCAGCCTCCCGGCCCCGTTCTGCCTTGCCTGGTCCCACAGCCAGGCAGGAGCCAGGGGAACCTCCCTCAGGCAGGTGTCATGCCAGCGCTCTGCCTGGCAAAGGCGCCTTCCTCTTCCAGGACCCCATGGGAATCTCGCACCCACAGGGGTGAAGTCTCTCTCAGTCACGGCTTCTGAGAGGAAGAACGACACTGGGGCGGGGGCTGTGTCTCAGCCGCAGCCACCAAGCTCACCACTTGCAAAAGCACAAAAGCACTTCCTCATCGGTGGGGCCCATCTGCTCCCCAGGAGCATCCACAGCTGGAGGATGGCCGCTGCCTGCGTGGCCCTGACTGTTGTACACTCACAGCCCGCAGAGCACCCATGGCCAGAGCAGCGGATTGCAGCTGCAACTCGGCCCAGAGGCAGCAGGCAGAGCACTGCTTGCACCTAATGAGCAGCCCAGGAAGAGGAAGCCCAGGGCCCAGGACAGCGACCATGAGCAGCTACCATCCATGGGACCTCTCCGAGAGGCTCGTAGAGGTGAGAGAGGGCCCTCTCCACAGTGCTGGTCCTTTCTCTCAACTGTCCCAGCAGCTCTTCCCAACAAAACTACAAACTTAAATGCTCCTGACCTCTGAATCAGGTCAACATACAATTCTTGTAATTCAGCCCTTTCTGAGAGCACAGGAGCTCTCAACATGTCATCTGGGAGCTGGTTCATTCCTACACTGATACAACCGGATAGTCAGAAAGCCAAGCAGAGCGTTTTCTATCTGCATCCATGCTCACAGAAGGGTCCGGGTGGCAGTGCATCTGATGACAGCACGCCGGGTGAGGTTTCCTCCCTCTCAGCCGCCGTGCTCTCGTGGGAACAGCCAGTAAGAATACTAGCTGTGCGAGACGAAACACCCGACGCCCATGGGAGGGGCACACACAGTGCTCGGCCCACACGCACGCAGAATACAGGCGATCCAAAACTAGAACGAGCCAGGTTTTTAGGAAGTGATGAGGCCAACCTCCAAGAGAATGCTAAGTGAAACAGCGAGGTGACAGCAGTGCACTCTTGTGCTGCCGGTGAAAAACGCCTGGTGCTGGGGCTGGGCAGAGAAGCAGCCGGGCCAGACCTGGCTTCCAATGCTGGTCCAACTAATAAGACTTAAAGCAAGACCAGCTGCCAACCTGAGCCCAGCTCTCCCTCCGGCAGCCGGAAAGCCTGGGTGGAATGTTGCGAAAACCACAGATTGTGTTTGTAGATCCTCAATGGCACACTGACCACCATCCTGGGAGACTGTGCCCACAGGGGTCAGGCCAGGAGAGGGTCCTGCACACTGTCCGCCAGGCCGCTCTGGAGTTTCTAAGATCCTTTCAGGCAGTGCAGTGCCTAGTGTGGCGCCAAAAGTCTGCCAGTCTGCTCCTGGGCTGCTATAGAATCCTGAGAACAGGGGATATCCTAGAATTTCCCTCAACAAGTCACCAAATGCAGGCCTGGAGGATGCAGGAAGGGCTGGTTATGGCCCAGTCCTGAGGCATAGGTAGAAATGGCCAGAGGCAAGGACAGAAGTAACAGGTGAGGCACCACAACTGAGGCTCAGCTGAGCGGCCAGGAGCACCGAAGTGGCGACATCAAGCAGGCTCCTTTAGGACATGAGAAGGACTATGGAGAAGAGAACCAAGGACATACCCCTTCTCAGAGGGCCTCAAGCCCAGAACTGGCCCCAGAACCTGAGGCTGCCAAGCCTTGATGGGTAAAAGTGACCACACCCACAACCGACGACCAGGACACCCGCGGTAAGCAGTAAGAGTCTGTTACAGACATGTGACTGACTCGCAGGGTCTAGTGGCCCTCACTTTCCTGGGCACTCCACACGGGGTCACCAATGTCTGTTCTGAGCTGGGTGGATATGAAAAGAGTAATAGGAACTGCCAGAGCCTGGGTGGGGGCCACACTGGTTAAGTCGTTTGGTGAGTCACACAGGGTTAAGTACGGAGGAGCCCTTGTCACCTTCCATGGAACAGGAATCTGTGAGATCCGCAAACTCACCAGGCCCTAAAGGTAATTGAGGGAGGGTATGCCTGTCCTACATGACACAGCAGCCATCAGGCAGGACATGGCCTAATGGGCTGCGTGAACTCCATATCACATGCTCCAGGGCAGAAAGCACCAGAGAAGACTGTACACAGTAGGTGAGCAGAGAGCTCTGAGCCCACCCACCTATTCCCTCAGCCACTAAGTGGGAGGATGACAGAAGCTTCCTACAGGCTTCTGGGAGGGGGACAAGAGATACACACATGAACACCCAGGACAGGGCCTGGCTGGCACACAGTAAGCGCTCAAGAAAGGGGGTCCACCACAGAGCCTGTCATGGGACTACACTTGAGAGGGATCAGGTTCAAGGCCACCTCTATCCCCCACCTGCTGCCCTGGGCTCTGTGTGGAGCTAGAAGAACAGCAGTGGGCATGGGGACTTCCTCAGTGGGCATTCCAGCAACAGGGGCCACCATGGAGAAGACCAAGGACATCATCACATGGAACAGGAAGGTGTAAGTCTGTGCACTGTATCAAACATCATGTAAGGATGAACACTCATACCCCAGGACCCAGCAATTCCACTCTGGGGTAGGGACCAACAGAAACGTGAGCATGCATGTGCTGAGAATGGTCAGAGCAGTCATATTCAGAACAGCCCCATCTGAAAACCACCCACGTGGCCACCAACAGTATAATGGATGACTAAATCATGGTCTAGCCATTCAACGTCGAATGAACACACTATTGCTACACACAACATCAAAGATAAATCTCAAAACAGGTTGAGTGAAAAAGCCAGATACAAAAGAATACATTCTGTACTGGATTGGAAGCTCAAAAGCAGGCAAGACTTGTCCATGGTGACGGAAGTCAGGGAAGTTGGGGGTGCAGAGACACTAGGAGAGGGAACAAGAATGGCTTCTGGGGAGAACCTCTACTCCATGACCTGGGTAGGGGTTTCTGGGGTATGTTCACTTCATAAACGTTCACTGAGATGTAATACTTACAACTTGTGTACTTTTCTGGATATATGCTACACTTTAATGAAAAATTGGTCTTAGAGGCCATCCCATCCTAAAAACAGATGCCAGCGCTACTGGGGTTGAAGAGGAGGGAGAGGTGTTGGCGAGCCAGCCCCTCACCCCCCACTCGGCAGCAAAGACCCTCTCAAGGTCTGAGAACTGCTGCACCAGGAGCCCAGGCTACCTCTGAGACACCCAGTGTGCGCTATGCTTCACAGCTCACAGAGAAAGGTGTCCACACGCTCCTATCCCGGGCAGAGGCCAGTCTGGGGAAAACAAGGGTGCTCTTTAGGTTCCACGGAAGGAGCACCGAGCAGGTCAGAGTCCCCAGGAAGGAGCAAGCTCTAAAGTTACTGGAGAGAGGCAGGCAGGCAAGCAGGCAGCAACCACTGCCTGGGTATCACTAGCCAGCAACCTGGGTGGGTGGGCGGCCGGGCCTCCGTCTCCTACCACACAGTGGTTCTCTCCTGAGACCACAGACTTCCAAAGTAGGTGTTATGCCACTTCCACAATGAGGAAGCCAGGGTGCCCATTACACACCTGGCCACAGTTTCATTACTAACCTAACCTGCTAATCCTGTGCAGTTAGCCCATACCTGCCTCCACACAACAGGCCATCAGCAAGTCGTATTGGTGACAAGGGCAGAAACAGCTGGCTCAAGGGAGAACAGTGGAACAATTCGGATAAGGAAAATTCTGCATGCCTACACCAGGAATGAAGATAGCAAAGAAAGACTAGATATTAAAGTGGGGGAGGCAGATAACATTCAAAACTCAACTTAATCTGCCATATTAAGAGGCCAAAAATGAAAAGCCTTATGATCATTTCAACAGATGTAGAAAAAACATCTGACAAAATTAAACATCCATTCCTGATGAAAACTCTCAGTTGGCTAGGAGTAGAAGAGAACTTCCTCAGCTTGATAATACCCACAGCTAACATCATACTTGATGGTGAAGGGCTGAATGTTTTCCCCCAGGAACAGGTACAAAACAAGGACATGTGCTCACCACTTCTATTTAGTTTTGTCAGGAGATTCCAGCTAGTGCAATAAGGCAAGGAAAAGAGAAAAAGAAAGGGAGGGAGGGAGGGAAGGAGAAAAACCATCCAGATTGGAAAGGGGGAAGTAAAGCTGTCTTTATTCACAAATAACAGAACAGTCTATATGGAAAATCTTATAGAATCTACAAAATAAGAATAGTGAGTTTAGCAAGGTGGCAGGATATAAGTTCAATATAAAATTCCACTGTATTTCTATATGCAAGCAACAAACATTCAGAAACTGAAAATTTAAAAACCAATTCCATTTACAATAGCAATTAAAACTATGAAGAAAATAGATAGCTAGTGGGAAGTAGCTGCATAGCACAGGGAGATCAGCTCGGTGCTTTGTGTCTACCTAGAGGGGTGGAACAGGGAAGGTGGGAGGGAGACGCAAGAGGGAGGAGAAATGGGAATATATGTATATGTATAGCTGATTCACTTTGTTATACAGCAGAAACTAACACACCACTGTAAAGCAATTATACTCCAATAAAGATGTTAAAAAAAAAACAACTATGAAGAACTTACAGATAAATTTGACAAAAGATGTAAGTAAGACCTCAACACTGAAAAGTACAAAACATGGCTGAGAGACACTACGAGAGGCCTCAATTAATGGAAAGATATACCAAGTTAATAGCATGAAAGAGTCAATATTGTTAAGATGTCAGTTCTCCCCCAAACTGATCTATAGATTCAATGCAATTCCAATTGGAATTCCAGCAGGGTCTTTGGGAGACACTGACAAGTTGATTCTAAAATTTATATGGAAACCCAAAGGTCCTAGAATAGCTAACAAACTTTGAAAAAAAGAAAATCAGAAGCCCACAGTATCTGATTTGTAAGACATTATATAGTCAAAACAGTGTGGTATTGGAGCAAAAACAAACAAACAGATCAATGGAACAGAGTAGAGTCCATTTAACAGATCCACACATACATGGGCAGCTCATTCTTAACAACAGTGGTAAGGCAATTCAGAAGTGAATGAATAATCTTTCAACAAATAGTGCTGGAATAATTGGATAGCCATAGGCAAAAAAACAACAACACTGAAACAAAACATCAAACCCTTGACCCCTATCTCACAAGACATACAAAAATTAACACAAAATGGATCATAAACCTAAATATAAGAGTTAAAACTACATAATGTACAGAAGAAAACATAGGAGGAAAATCTTAGTGACCTTGTGTTTAAAAGGCAAAGACTTTAGTAATATGAAACAAAAAGTACAAACTATAGAGAAAACAAACTGGATTTCATCAAAATTGAAAATCTTTGCTCTTCAAAAGATGACACTGTTATGAAAATGAAAAGGCAAGCCACCACTGGGAGAAAATATACACGAATCATATATCTAAGAAAGGACTTGTCTCTAGAATATATAAAAATCTCTTTCAATTCAATAATTAGGCAAAGAACCCAAGGGGGAAAAAAATGGGGAAATGATTTGAACAGATTTTCAAATCTATCACCAAAGAAGAGCTATGCATGGCAAACAAATACTTGAAGAGATGCTCAGCACTATTAGCCATCAGGGAAATTCAAATTTAAAACACCATGAGATACTACTACATACCTATTAAAATAGCTAAAATTAAAAAGATTGACCACACGGAGTGCTCATCAAAATGTGGGACAACTGAAACTCTCATACACTGCTGGTGGGGTGGGAGTATAAAATGGTATAATCACCTTGGAAGACATTTTGACAGATTATTAAGCAACCCAAAAGTCCATCAACACAAGAATGGATAAACAAATTGTAGTATATCCATAAAATGAAATGTTAGCAACAGAAAAGAATGAACTATTCATATATACACAACATGCATGAATCTCAAAATAAATATTAATGAAAGAAGAGCCCAGTCACCACCCCGCCAAAAAAGTACATACCACACGATTTCACAAAATTCTAGAAAAGGCAAATTAATTCTACAGTGACAGTAAATCAGCAGTTGCCTGGGGATAGGGGTGGGCTGAAGGGAAGATTACAATGGGACAAGAAAAAACTTTTGGAAATATCTTTATTACCATGACTGTGATGATGGCTTCTCAGGTGTATTTACAGATCAAAATATATCTAATGGTACACTTTAAGTGTGCACAGTTTATTGTATGTCAATTATACCTCAACAGAGTTGTAAAGCAACTATGGAGGCAGATGACAGATGTGACAGGTCCTAGAAAAAGGAGGAGGGGTGGGAGGCAAAGAGAAGGAACGCTTCTTTGTTGGAGGTTAGGCATCAGATGCCCCTCTTGGGCTCAGCCCTCCCTGGGGTGGAAGGTCAGACAGAAAGATCCTTCCCCTCTCATGAAGATGAAATGAAGAAGCCTGTTATGCCTGGGCCTCCCAGGGGTATCATAAGGACTGCATGACAAAGGCACGTGTGTATAACGCACTCCTAATAGCAGCAGGCATCAATCCATATATATACTTTTTTCCTGGACATTCTGCTTGCCCCTGCAACACCTGTGCGTCAACAGACTACACATCCTAACCGTGGGCTTGGAAAAGGTGACTCCTGGCTTTCCTTCAGAAAACGCACTATGGCTGGAGCTGGGTGACATTGTCTTACAGGTTGTGAAATGAAAGGCTCACTAGCCGCCGAGGACTGAACTTCAGGACATGTGCCCTCCTCAGCCTGCCTGTGGGGTTTTGTCATACTTCAACTGGAGACCCAGGAGAGGGAGCCAACTTCCCATGCTCACATGGGAAAGGCCTGTGGCCACAAACATCTACAGAAAGTCTTAGGCAAACAGCAGTCTGTTCTCCCCTCAAACAGTTGGTGTGAGCGATAACCTGTCTCCATCCTCCTGACATGAAAAACAGCCTCAAAGCATCTGACAGCTTCTTTTCCCCCCTCACTCTTCATGGTTTTCTGCAATGTATTAAGCTTCTGTGACTGAAAGTGTCTGAAATCCTGACTTCCCTCAAGACAGCTGAGCTAGACCCTTACTACTCTCAAGTGTGAGTGAATGAATGAATGAATGAATGAAGGACGGATAGATAAATGAAGCCCCATCTTACTGTCCTTGGTTGCTGGGCACCATGTTTACTCCAATATTATAAACATCTCAGGGGTCTCCCTCTGCAGCAAGTCAGGATGTGCAGTCACCAAGTAAGTATCTTGAGAGCAAACAGGCCTTGTACGTTTCCAGCTGTCACCTGTACTGGCCAACCCACAGGGTCATGGGAACAGGGAGGTGACTCTCAGTGCCCCTCACACAACCCCCATGGAAGACAAGGCCAAGGGTACCATGGCTGGGCGGCCGGCAGAGGGAAAGCTGAGGCAAGGGCAGGAGAGGGCTGTGACCAGGGTGGCACAGGCTCTGATACTGCTCCAGGCAAACACGTTTGCTCAGCAGGGCCCAATGGCTTTGGAGAGAGTCTCCCATTTTCAACACAGTGGTCCTAGACGTCACCACAACCACAAATACTTTCTCCAAATTACCTTCTTGGCCACCCTGAAATGATTCCGATGGGTTACATAAAGCAGGAGGAAGGAAAGCCAGGTGAGATTTTTGTGGAGGCAACATTAAAGCAATGGGGGAAACCACACATCACAATCCACCATGGTAATTCAGTGACAGCGTGATCCATAGGCGGCAGCACTGCTTGGCATGGCGGATGAGTGGAAGGTTGCTGGTGGAAGGTGAGGGAGGACCACCACGGCTCCCGAGGTCACTTGCTACCAAAAGCCAAATCAGCCGCTTCCTCCCAACCTTCCCTGGTGGGGACCCTGGGAAAGCCTGACACCTAATAGCAGCCCCCACTGGGCTGGCGTGGACCCCCATCGGCACTGCCTGCCTCACCCCAAACCACCTGCATCCCACAGGGCAAGGGGTGGCAAAATTGATCCTGAGGACAAGAGCCTGCCCCATGGCTAAATATCGCAGGACAGTCCTGCAGCGAGACACGAGGTCCCGGTCATCAAACGTCCAAGGCAAGGCGGGACCCCAGCTGGGTTCCAGGAGAAGCACCACAGCAACTTTCCTTTACTTTAAACATACCAGGCAGAGAACAATGAGGAGCACTGGGAACACAGAGGATTTCCCTTTTTACTGTATTTCCTTCGGTGTATCATTTTCTAACATTACTTTCTCACTATTTTAAACCTATTTTTTGAAACTTTTTTAAAGGTCTGTTTTTGCCCCTTTTCATAATCACCATACAGGTGGATACCAAACACGACTGACCATGGCAACTAGGTGAGGAAACAGAGCGTAAGTTTTTACTAAAACCTACATTAACATTAAAAAGGAAATTAAAAAGGAGCTCTACCTCATCCCTACCTGTCACCGCACCAAAACTGCTCTGCCCAGGCAACTTTTCACCAAAGCCAAGGACCTGTCAGCCCTGCCTCGTCTCATCTCTCGGACCCTGAGAAAATCCTGACATCCCTCCACACGCTCATCTTCCTCCTCTTGGAGCTCTTCAAAGCACAACCCGAGACCCTTTCCTTCTCTCACTCCACTTCGCTGCCTGAGCAGTCCCACCCCCAGGCAGCTCCACATCTGCATCTGAGGCCCAGGTGCCACCTCTGGACCCACCTGACGGCACTTCTGCATCTCAAAGGCAGTGAGGGTGTCTAGGTACCACTGGCTGACTCCATCCCTCCCCACCCTCGGAGGTGGGGCAGGACCCTCGGAGCAGGCAAGCCCCCTTTTCTCTCACCTCCAAATAAATACACTCACACTAGCCCAGGTAGGCATGTCTTCTTTGGACCCTGATTTCAACCCCGAAATGGTGGACCTGAGCCCACCTCCTGGCCAACTTGTGACGGGCTCTTTGTCTGAGTGTGCCCACATACGGTCCCGTAACTTTTTACGCAGACTGACCATGTCTGACCTAACACAGTGCTGACCGGGCTCACCCATGGGGACCTGAGGCTTCATGGTGCCCAAGCTCTTCACCCTAAATATCTCGAGTTCTCCTCCACCCACTTTGGTCTTCCTTTTCTCTGAAAATATCTTCTAGGCCACTACCTTTGTCACTCTTGAACCACAACAGTCCCAAGAGGCAGATAACAACATCATGGCTCAGGTCTGACCCCAGAGGCCAAGCTCTGCAGCACTGTCTCCCCTGAGCCCCTCAAGCCCCCCGAGCCTAAGCCATGGCCACGTTTCTCTGGCTGACTTTCCTGCTTTTGTCCAGAGCCTGCAACAATTACGTAGTTGAAATTGCATCACAGATACTGTTGTTTTTTTTTTTTCATTGAACACTTCTTCCTGTTGTTACATAATCTTCATAATGATCTTGTTTAACAGCCAAACGTCCCATTAAGGCATCATTTCCTTGACCTTCTCCAACTGCTGGGCATCCCATTTCCTTCCGGGTTCCCCTACTGCAACCAATCTTGCAGTGATCATCTCCATACATATGACTTCCTTCTCTCATTTTTCCCTCAGAAATAAATTCTCAGGTGTTAAACTCTGTCCTAAGGGTCCAAATACTTTTATGGCAACTGGTTCTGCCTCACCTACTTTTCACTCTCACCTTACACTATGCAATGACCCCATCACGAAGGGGAGGAAGAAAGCAGGGCTGAATCTGATGTACCCTGCACAGGGTCCCCGAGAGGTGGGCCCACCTGTCTGGCAAACTGCCCTCAGATGTCGGGGCTGTTATCCTGCCCTTGTCATCTATCCCTTGACTCCACTAGCAGGGAAGGGAGAGAGAACCCAGTGCACACAACCCTCCAGGAGGGGCACTGAGGCCGCTCTGCTCACAACTGCTGACCGCCTCCTTGCACAGAGATGGGAGAGAACTGGGTCCCCTGCCTGCTGGCTCTAACTCAGAGGCTGTTGGGAAGACAGGCAAGGATTAACGCGACTGTCACTCCACCTGGGGAGGGCTCTAACAGCCCTGCAGGGACACAATGGCACAGGGTTGGGGGTAGGGGGTGTGGATAGAAGCAAATATGGCATTAGCCTTGCTGAAACCCAGAGCAATTTTTACAGCCCAGTGGTGGTTACCAAGAGTGACTCTGAGATCTGCAAGGAGAACACAGCCAGAAGACAGAGCTGCGGTTTCCAAGGAGAAGGGCACCCCGCACACACTGAGAGGGAATGGCTGTCTCCAACATCAGGAAAACCTTGGATGCAGGAGCCAAAACCATTCAGACTGCACACTGAAACAGCTGCAGCCAACAAAGAAAAGACACCAGAGTTCATTCACCAGCTATGTATTTACCAGGAAAATAAAAATGTATATGTGCTGAGGAGGAACTCAGGGAGCAGAGGGAGCTGGAGGGACCTACATTCAGGGCGGGGAAGGCAGGTGACAGACAATCAAACAGGACAAGGTGACTGTACTGAAAGCTACGAAGAAAATCACCAATGTGACATGCTAGAGGAAGGCTTCCTCCGGAGCCTGGGCCAGGAGGGGTGGTCGCCTCAGCTTGGAGCCCCAGAGAGAACCTGGGGCAGCAAAGGGTCTGGAGCAGACTTCTGGCCCCACCCCACCTTCAGAACAGCTGGCTCATCGTGCACCCATAAGGGGCTCCAAGGATGGCCTCCATGACACTCGAGCCAAGAGAACCATCCCAGCAGCCAGCTGCAAAGGCACTGATGCCATCTTGGACAAGGAGCCTGTGGCCTACAGCCCAGATCCAAGCAGGACAGGGGTAGGGACTCTGCCCAAGAGTGTGCTGGAGCCAGCTCACACCAGCCCATGAGAGCCTGTGGTGAAGCTTTCAGGAATCTTGGGAACCAGATGTTAAACACAGCCATTGTTAAAAATGCAATGATAAGGTTGGGACTGACCACCTGAAGGCTGCTGTGGGCAGCTAGTTATCTCCTGCCTGGCAGCATTCTAAATTTTCTAGAAAAGTCACATAACTGGGTTTTTATAGAAAACCTCCATTTGTATTTCTGTGGCTAATTCCAGTTTTAAAAATACTGTTCTAAGAAACGACACAAATCCTTGAGCTCTACCCAGCTCACAAATCACCTCTATTTATACCTCAGTGTCAGGTACATGGTAGACACTAATAGCACTGAAACTGCGCAAGCAGGCCCGTGTGCCAGGTGCTGTTCTAGACCTGTGAGGTGTATTAACTCATTTAATCTTCAAAACAACCTCGCGAGATAGGTATTATTACTTCCCTCGTTTTCTGTATAAGGGCAGTGACACTCCAAGATGTTAGGTAACCTGCCCAAGGCCGCACAGATAATAAGGGACGGAGCCAGGATCAGGTGCAGGCAGTCTGGCTCCAGAGTTGGTGCTTGTAAGCTTTATGTTTAGTTCCTGAAAAACAAAGGCACCAACACGCATAAGCAGACATAGTGCCCAAGGAGCAGGAATGACTTACATTTCATTTGACGAAGTTTCTGGTTGAAATAAATATCACTTGAGATGTTCCTCTGAACAGCAAGGATGGACACTACCTCTGCCTTACTTCTACTGCCATATTCCTGAGGTCTGGGGTGACCACTGTCCTAGTTAACTTGGCATCCTATCCATTTTAGCAGGTGTCCTGGATTTTTCATCTTTTAAACAAAGTTTTAGAATTTTATTAAAAATAGTTTTTAAATGGAATTTTTATTGCTTTTTAATAAACCATTTGTGGTCAAACATTGTTTAATGTAATTTACTTTTAGCACTCCCTTTTACTTCTCAAGGGCATCTTCATTTGGATACATATATATATTTTTAATTGATGTACAGTTGATTTACAATGTTGTGTTAATTTTAGGTATACAGCAAAGTGATTCAGTGTTATATATATATAAAATGGCTGAGAAATTTAAATATCATATGATATCACTTACATGTGGAATCTAAAAAAAACCGATGCAAATTAACTTATTTACAAAACAGAAAGACTCACAGACATAGAAAACAAACTTATGGTCACCAAAGGGGAAAGGGGAGGAGGGATAAATTAGAAGTTTGGGATTAATATATACACACTACTATACAAAAAATAGGTAAACAACAAGGACCTACTGCATAGCACAGGGAACTATACTCAATATCCTGTAATAACATATAATGAAAAAGAATATGAAAACGGATATATATATATACATATATATATAACTGAACCACTTTGCTGTACAATTGAAACTAACACATTGTAAATTAACTATACTTCAATTTTTTAAAAAAGTATAAAAGATTTTTTAACTTAAAGAAAATGCAATGACAGAAACTGTATACAATAAGTTATACTGAAAACAAAGGTGATGAAATACTCAAAACTCATCACTTCCTACTTATTTTCTCACATTTACTATTATCTAGGTTTCTGAGTTTATTCATGACTACTATATCTTCATGATGAAAATGGTGTACTACTGAGGCATCTCTTCCCAACTCCACATTTGGTGACAGACATCATGTTAGCAGCTTGAAATCAGACATAGTGGAAATATTTATACCATGGAAATTGGTAAACACTACAAATCAGGGCTTGATTTATTGTCAGGTTGGTGGCCTCTGTAGACTCCTGGGCTGTATCCAGCCCAATGCCTGTTTTTGTAAAGAGTTTTAAAATTTCATTTTATATATTTTTTATTGAGGTGAAGTGAATATACAGTTTTACTGGAATACAGCCACATTCATTTGTTTACAAATTGTCTATAGCTGCTTCTGTGCTATGCATAAAGGCAGAGTTGTGACAGAGACTGTATGGTCTATAAAGCTGAAAATATTTACTATCTGGCCCTTTACAGAAATAGTTCACCAACCCCTGGGGTTTTGACTTAAGAAAATATTGATTATGCAGATTAAACTTAAAAGTGTGTCATGCCTGTAGCTGTTACATTAGGAATAGCACAAACGATGAGGAAATATTCTTCCAGTATTTGAAAACTCTTTTCTGATTCACTAAGACATTACTTGACTCATTAACATAAAAATTATCAGTCAACATTCATGTCAGGACTACACTCATAAGCTGATTATAGATACAAAAGTTCAGCAAAAAACAAGGAAAGCAGTCTGTGAGAAACAACTGACTACATCAAATTGACAATAAAGTGTTGTGTTTCATTATTATTCATAAATTGTCTGCTACCTATCCTTTCTATCAGTGTAATTTATAAATTATGTGTGTATAGGCATACTTTTTTTTTTTTTCCTGGAGCCAGCTGTGAAACATTTATGGGCACACCACTAGAGTAAATTAGAGTTCTTCATTACTTCAAAGTGCTTGAAATAAAGTTTGAATGAAACTAAAATCCATTTGCATTACTGTAATTCAACATTACATATAAGTGAAAAGAGGAAAGAACCTGGATTCTTTAGATACCAACTCTTATAAATTACGGTTTACTAAAAAATGGTTCTAAGTTTTATCATCTCTGCATGCAAACTGAATTTCTCCATGGTGATTATCAAAGTCAAGCAAAAACAAACAAAAAAACCCACCTAACATAAAAAAGCTATGTTCATGTACACAGTGCTCCCTTTTACGAAAATCAATAATGTTACTTGGAAAGTCAACAGAAGTTCAATATTTAATACATTCCCTAACACTTTACACTTTACTTTTCTCATAACTATACTGGAGAAATGTACTGCTCGTCCCCCCACTCCCACTTCTAGTTTCCCAGTGCCCTGCCTGGACGCCCTATTTCCTATGTGTGCCATGAACACATGTAGTTTGGAGGCAGGCAGTGTGACAGCAGGGAGGGGATGGGGCTCTTTACAGAAGCCTGAAGGAATCTGAGGTCACAGATCTGGGTAGCACATGTGCACAGTCATGAATGAGGGAGAGGGAAGTATAAAGTGAGATGAGAAAGGAAAGAAGGGTCCAAGTCACATAGCACCTGTAGATCATGACAATAAGGAGAGGGGATGTCTGTTCTAATCACATGGGATCTTAAGCGAATAATGTGATCTGATATTGGTTTGGAAGGGGCAAGAGGTAAGTGTTCCAAGAGGGTGATGGCCAGGCTTGGACAAGAGATGGAGAAAAGAGGATGAAGGGAGAATATACATTCTGGTAGTAGAGTCACCAGGACTTACAAATAGACTGGACGTACTAAGGTGGAGAAAAGCAGGGGGCACGGATGATGCCGGGGCTTTAACAGGGCCACAGTTATGGCTGCACTGACTGCAATGAAAACTCAAGAGTCCTGCACAAAACTTCCTTGGTGGCGCAGTGGTTAAGAATCTGCCTGCCAATATGCAGGGAACACAGGTTCGAGCCCTGGTCTGGGAAGATCTCACATGCCACGGAGCAACTAAGTCCGTGCGCCCCAACTACTGAGCCTGTGCTCTAGACCGGCGAGCCACAACTACTGAGCCCACGTGCCATAACTACTGAAGCCCACGCACCTAGAGCCCGTGCTCCGCAACAGGAGAAGCCACTGTGATGAGAAGCCCGAGCACCACAACGAAGAGTAGTCCCTGCTTGCTGCAACTAGAGAAAGCCGCGTGAAGCAACAGACCCAATGCAGCCATTAATTAATTAATTAGAATAAAATAAATACATAAAAGTTTAAAAAGAGTCCTGCACATCCTCTCTGTCCTGGGAGGCTGGACTCCAGTGCTCTGAGAGCATGAAAAATACGACTGGTGGACTTGACTGGGGTAAAGAGTTGCACACCCCTGCTCTGAATCTCCCAGAAAGGCATGAGAGAGGAAATAATCCTCTCCTCTCCACTGGCTTCAGTACACAGAGGCCCCACGATCCACTCCACATCTGATTGCTCTCAATAGTTCGAGTGCTCTTCAGGCTAAATCAATCTACTTTTATTTTCATTTTTTTACTGTTTAATTGAAAAAGCAATGGAGCACAGGAAAAACAAAAACCGTTCCTACTGCCCCAATACAAATGCTTCCCATTTTACCCCAAGTTCTAGTTTTTGTGCCTTTTCTAGTTGTGCAAGGCTGACAAAAAATGCTCCTTTTCTTCATCATGGCAAGGCTTGTCCATTTTTCTACAGAGCCTGCAGGATCATTCTTCACAGCTCTACGCTATTTGACTCTGTGGATACACCATGTTTCCTAAGCCTCTCCCATGCCATTTAATTAATGATATTAAAAATTATTATTACATAAATATATTAACATTGTTATTAAAAATGACCATGTATCTGTAAATAAATTTCCAAGAGTAAAATGACCCGATCAAAGGACGTGACCATGGCTATGCCTCCTGCCACGTAAATATTTTCCAAAAGGGTGGAGTATGAAGTTGCTCCTGGGTCCTGGAGCAGGTTGCTGTGGGATGAGGTGGGTAGAGTGGGAGATGCTCTAGGAGATATAAAATAGCAACAGGACAGTTTAACACCATCTTGATTACCTGCCAAGAACATTTTTCCCCCACATATTTGAATATGAGGTATATTTTCTGATTATTAATCTCATCAACATTTCTCTGTCTGGTGATGTCTCTGGGAGCTTGTGATTCTTAGTTCTGAGTAAGTTCTCCATACCAAAAGAGCACTGCTTCCTAAAGGCGATTTCGCGCACACACACAAATCTGTATTTTGATCCCTCCCCTCCCCAGTCTGCAACCACAATACAGAGGGATTCGGAGAAGTTCAGGCAGGTTGTAAACCTGGTTGTGAGTTCCAACCCAAGCACCTCTTCCAAAGTGTGCCTCTCCTTCTACAAGTGTGGGATTTTGTTCTACAACCAATTTCTTCCTGCCTCCCCCTAGGGAGCTTTCAGAAATGTGCAAAATTATGCAATGTTGTCTGGTAATTGCTCACACTAAAAGGAAGACTATCTTTGGCAAAAAATACCATCTGTGAAAACCACAGTTAAATATCTACAAACTCATCCAGGGGAGTAACTGCCTCCGCCCCCAACCCCCAAGAAAAGCAGGGAGGGGACTTACATGTGTTCAGTGTCTACGATGAACCCAGCAACTTCCCTTCAGGCATTATTTAACCCTTCAGTAGGGTAGGGCTTGTCTTCACTTTATAGAGGACAGCAAGTCTGACAGATTGTCAGCAATATTTGATGTGATGCGTTCAAGGACAAACATCTCAGAAACAGAGCTATATAGATTTGAACTCCAAAACCCCTGCATATGAAATACTTTTCTTCCTTCCTCCCTCCCTCCCTCCCTCCCTCCCTCCCTCCTTTCTTTCTTTTTCTTTCTTCTTTCTTTCTTTCTCCCTTTTATTCTGAGCCGTGTGGATGACAGGGTCTTGGTGCTCCAGCCGAGAGTCACGCCTATGCCTCTGAGGTGGGAGAGCCGAGTTCAGGACATTGGTCCACCCCTTTCTTTCTTTCTTTCTTTCTTTCTTTCTTTCTTTCTTTCTTTCTTTCTTTCCTTCCTTCCTTCCTTCCTTCCTTCCTTCCTTCCTTCCTTCCTCCCTCCCTCCCTCTCTCCCTCCCTCCCTTTCTTTCTGGCCATCCGTTTATCTTTTTCATTTGGGGGGAGGCTCAGAGGATTTCGCATTCACCAACCTGTACTTAAGAAATGAGAAGAAGCCTTTCTTCTCCATGAGACAAGACCTCGTGAATGGAGCTGACATGGCTCACGGGGCCCAGAGATATCAGAGAAACCAGGCTGTGTGACAGGGGAGGGGTCAAGATTTGAGGGTCGCTGGGAGGGGACAGGGGCCGTACTCTGCACCCCCATGCTACCCAACTCCCCATGTGGAAAAACACAGCACAGGCCCCAGCTCTTACCCAAAGCACAAACGATGAGGCCCTGGAAGCACGCTGTCCAATTCAGGTAGGCATTAAAATTAAATAGAAATTTTAAAGTGAATTCCTTGGTGTACCACCCACGCATTAGGTGCTCACTAGCCACATGTGGCTGTGGCTACCATACAGAACAGAACAGACAGAGACCATCTCCATAAGCAGCAGTGCTCAGCCAGGAAGGAAAGAGCTCGGCAGGGATTTTCACAGTCCCCTCTCCTCCCTGCAGTGGGCGCAGTGTTGCCTCCTAAGAAAAGCAAAGGCTCTGAGGTCAGCTGTGCGGCGGCCAGCTACTTACCCTGGCTAAACCTTAGACTCATCTATTAAATGGTATAATACCTGGCACAGGATGAGCATATGATAAGAGTTGCTGCTGTCCTCCTGCTTCTGTTATGGTCCAAAGATAAAGTCCTTACAAAGAGATAACCCTTATAAAGATGATGCCAAAAGACACTGAACACTTGATTTGTTAAGTAGGGTTGCTCATTAGATTGAATGAGATCCAGTCCCTCCATGCTGAACTTCACCTGCAGGTCTATTACCCACTAATAGGATTAAAATCCACTCTCTGCTCCTTCCAGCTGCAAGGCCTCAGGTAAGGACAACCTCCCTCACTCTTTTCCTCACCTTTTTTTTTTTTTTTTTTTTTCCTTCAGTACGCGGGCCTCTCACTGCCGTGGCTTCTCCCGTTGCGGAACACAGGCTCCGGACGCACAGGCTCAGCGGCCATGGCTCACGGGCCCAGCCGCTTCGCGGCATGTGGGATCTTCCCGGACTGGGGCACGAACCTGTGTCCCCTGCATCGGCAGGCGGACTCTCAACCACTGCACCACCAGGGAAGCCCCTTTTCCTCATCTTTAACAGAGAAACAGTATCAGCTCCCTCACCTAGGTGACTAAACCAAGTCAGACACTGCACCAGGCACCTAACATGCTCAGCCCCTTAGGATGACACCACCAGGTGATGGCACCAAGAGCCACATACACAGATAAAGACACTGAGGCCCAGAGACACTAAGTGATTCACCCTGAGGCCACTCAGGTGGAAGCAACCAAGTAGGACCTGGAGCTGCTGCTCTCACAGAACAGCTGGGGTTCAGGGTTCAGAGCCTTCTTTTAGGGGGAGTCCAGGCCTGGGGGACTCTTTTAGGGGGAGTCCAGGCCTGGCCCGAAGGAGGAAGGAGGCATGTGCACTCCTGGGGGCGCTGGGCCTGAGGGATTCGTCACACCACAGAGAGGGGCTAGGCAAGTGCTGCAAAACCTGTATCTGCCCACCTCCCCCGCTTCCTGCATTCTGTCTCCAGCCTCTAGATCTCAACTCCCTAAAACTGAGTGACA
>NC_041215.1:14508728-14514660 GCF_002837175.3 Physeter macrocephalus | reverse complement strand
TGGCTCTCAGTGCCCCTGCCCCGCACCAGCCCTGGTCATGGCCAAAGAGAGAACAGGACTCCTTCCACGAGGACTGAAGGTGAAGGTGGCTGGGCCCCCAGCGTCCCCGCCACCCCGGGCTGAGCGTGGGAAGCCGCCTGCCCTCTCTTTCCCGGGAAGGGTTAGCTGCGCCATGGTCACCTCTTTGGTTTCCTCCAGGGTGTGGTAATGGAATGAGTCCCGGTCCAGGGAGCACAGGAGGGATGCATGCAGGTGCCGGCTGGCCTCGATGAACTGCTGTGTCAGGCTCAGCTGCTGCTTCAG
This sequence comes from Physeter macrocephalus, assembly GCF_002837175.3. Lineage (NCBI taxonomy): Eukaryota > Metazoa > Chordata > Mammalia > Artiodactyla > Physeteridae > Physeter > Physeter macrocephalus. The sequence goes on along the minus strand of NC_041215.1, from coordinate 14,514,357 downwards.
CACATCGTTGAGCGCGAACACGGCCGGGCTGTACGCTGTCAGGGCTGCACCGGGTTCCACGTCAGGTGGCAGCCCCTGGGGCCCCATCCCCTGGCCAGTCCCGCTCCCCGCAAGGGCCCTGCAGCCCCCAACCGTGGACTGTGTCGGGATGCTCTCTGCAGGTGCTGCCACCTTCGGAAGCAGCAAAGGCCTCGCCTATTCTGTGCCTCTCTCTACTCAGTAGTAAATAAACCGCTCTCTTCGCTGACTTTGTGTGGATCTCACACCCTCAGCTCAGCTCCCAGGCAGAACCGGAAGCCTCAACCTCGGCGTCCAACACAAGGAAAGAAGGCCAGTGACATGGTTCCCCAAACCGCAACCGCACGGTGCGAACCTAACACTCCTGAACTGTACACTTAAAAATGGGGAAGAGGGTAAATTTTACACTATGAATTTTTAAACACATAATTAAAATAATTTAAAATGCAATTAAAATATAATAATTAACGAAATAAAAGTACAATTAAAAATAACTGCAACCGGGGCTTCCCTGGTGGCTAAGTGGTTAAGAATCCACCTGCCAATGCAGGGGACACGGGTTCGAGCCCTGGTCTGGGAAGATGCCACATGCCGTGGAGCAACGAAGCCCGTGTGCCACAACTACTGAGCCTGCGCTCTAGAGCCCGCGAGCCACAACTACTGAGCCCACGTGCCACAACTACTAAAGCCTGCATGCCTAGAGCCCGTGCTCCGCAACAAGAGAAGCCACCGCAATGAGAAGCCCGCGCACCGCGACGAAGAGTAGCCCCCGCTCAGCAACGAAGACCCACCGCAGCCAAAAAATAAAATAAAAATTAAAAAATAAAAAATTTTTAAATTAAAAAAAAAAAAAACAACTGCAACTGTTAAAAACGATCATTACTAAGACTACACAGTAACATGGAAAAATCGTTGAGGTTAATATTGTGTTTAAAAACAGGAGATTTTTTTTAAGGATATAAATATTTCACTTATTGCAACCAATATATTTTAATATCTTCATCTTCTAAAAATGTTAAGAAAATGGAAATGAGAGAAAAAAAGCAGGTTCTAGACGGATCCTTGCTTGTGTCATGCGAGTCATCAGCAGCCCTGCGGGACCTGACACAGACTGGGTTTCCCAAGGTGGCTGCTGGGCGTCTTCCTCTTGCCCGAGGCCGGGCTGGGCCTCCCCAGGGACCCACGACTCTCCCACACTCAGCAAGGAGGCAAGTGTCGTGTCCACAGGACTGGGCCGCTCAGTACTGGCTGAGTGTCTTCCAGAGGAAAACACCTATGGATTCTGGACAGAAAGGCTCTGAGGGGAACGCACAAAATAAAGACGGCCCTGTTGGGGTAGAAGGCTCATAGGTATGTTCCTGGTAGCCTTCCTGTTCTGTCCAACATCAGTGTCCTCGACCTAAGGGACCCACAAGGTGAGCTGGGCTGTTACCTTCTATGGCGTCCGCACTGATGACGTGGCTGGCGATGGGCGAGGGGTCCACGTAGGCACCTCCCAGGGCTGGTCCGATGGCCGCTACACCGGCCGCTGTCCCAAGGACAAAGGGGGAGAGGTGAGTGGGCAGGATTCAGAGCAATGACTTTCTCATCAACAGGTGTGAGGCTGAAATAAGCTACATGAATCTGTCCTTTTCTCTTTCTGAATGTGATGGCCACCCTCCTTGCTTTTTTAACCGTTCCGCCTTTTAAAATTTTCCCAAACCTGCCTCCATCTTTCTGGTAGGTTCTCCCTGTTCAATATACAAGTCAGGTGTGCTGGCTGAAGTGATCACCACAGCTCAGCGCGGCTGACAACTGTGGTATCGTGCCCTCCCCTGGCTCTGCCCTCCTTCCACAGCTATTTGAGGGCTTCGGAATGTTCCCTGGATTCTAACTGGCCAGTTGATTTACGCTGCCTTTTTTCTCCCTCCTTTCAAAGTCAGGCTGCGTCTAGGAAATCAGCACCACCAATGTTTTATGAAAGCATCTCTTTATTTATTTTTTATTTTTCACTTCTTTTTTTTTTTAACATCTTTATTGGAGTATAATTGCTTCACAATACCGTGTTAGTTTCTGTTGTACAACAAAGTGAATCAGCCATATGCATACGTATATCCCCATATCCCGTCCCTCTTAAGCCTCCCTCCCACCCTCCCTATCCCACCCCTCTAGGCGGTCACAAAGCACCGAGCTGATCTCCCTGTTCTATGCGGCTGCTTCCCACTAGCTATCTATTTTACGTTTGGTAGTGTGTATATATGTCCATGCCACTGTCTCGCTTCGTCCCAGCTTACCCTTCCCCCCACCCCATGTCCATCTCTTTAAACTGCAAAAAAAGAAACAAAAATGGGCACATTTGCTGCCCATAGGCTAGGCTGTCAGAAAGGCAGCAGGAGGACCTGGAGAGGGACACAGAGGTTTCTGAGTCACAGAACCAGGGTTTAAAATCCCCTTGAACACCTTCCAGTGATCTGAGTTGGCTCGTCTGACTGACCTTCCTCCCTGAGAAACAGAACAGTCACGCCCCCAGCCAGGTGTGAGGTCCCGGCAGATGTATGACTAAGCCCCCCAAATCCAAATGAACAGACAAAGGGAGAACCGCACCCCAGCGCACAGTCTGGAAACAAGCTCTGTCCGTATTGCGGGTGTTGTCTAGACAAGAAAAGGGAGCAGGAGACTCGCTAAAAGAAAGCGACCTTTCCATCCGGAAGGGCCAAGACCAATGCTGGGGACAAGAGAAACAATGAGCAGTGCCTGCTGCACCCCAGAAGAGAATCCACCGACAAACACAGCGAGTTCAGACAACCAGCCAGATGGGCGACACAACAGCCCTTGAAGCCCCCATGCTGGGGCCGCACAAAGTACCTGAGGACATGCTGTCCTGGAAGGCAGTTCCTGTCACCCTGGGTACCACTGACATTCGGGGCGGGGTCACTCTCTGGCCAGGCCGTTCTGGCCACTGCAGGATGTTGAACAGCACCCTTGGCCTCCACCCATAGACTTCCCGTCGCCAGGACCTTGCCAATGTCTGTCCCCTGGGGCCAGGATCACCCCAGCTGAGAACCACTGCCTTAGTCTTTGGTTTGAAACCTTTCAGTGTTTTAGAGCTTGGAAGACAATGGGGAGTACCCAAGGAGCCCCCCTCTTCTGTGGGAGAGGAAACAGGGTGCTGAGGTCCCCCCAGCTGACTAATGACGGCAACCCAGACCTCCTGGCCCCAGGGTTCCTGCCTGTCGCTGCCTCTGGCCTGCCCCTCCCTCCTCCAACCAACATGCTTACCCTTAGCCCACTGGTAGGTGAAGGCGGGATCGAGGGTCTGCACAGCCATCTCCTTCACCATGACTCTTGTAACACCCCTGGCCCACTTTTTTCGAGACTTGGGAGTTGGTGGAGGAAGGTCTGTCTTCAGGCTTGCAGAAAATTCAGACCGAGTCGCCAGCGCCCTGTCAGGAGACTCCTCAGAATGGGGCATCGACTCAGATGCTGTTGGACTGGGGGATTTTTCAAAATCTTCCGAATAAGCCAAGCTCACTGTGCTGGCTGTAGGTTCCTGAGACTTTGACCCCAGGCTAGAAGTGCCCTTGGGTCCAGGGCACGAGACGGACCGCTGGCTCAGGCACTCAGAAATCTCGCTTCCAGAGAGGGCGGCCCCAGCCCAGGGGCTTTTGCTGGATGCCTTTTCCCCCAGACCTTCTTTCTAAAACAAAGGATGGCAGAGGTCACTGGAAAGTGTTTTCGAATGAGCAACAAGCTCGGAATACCACTGCGTTAGAATGAGGGCACCCCAAGGGCCCAGCAGGTGAGGGTCCACGTTGTCCTTCCTAGATTTAGGCAGGCTGAGTATCATGAGCAGAACTCTTTTTTTTTTTTCCTAAACATCTTTATTGGAGTATAATTGCTTTACAATGTTGTGTTAGTTTCTGCTGTATAACAAAGTGAATCAGCTATACATATACATATATCCCCATATCTCCTCCCTCTTGCGTCTCCCTCCCACCCTCCCTGTTCCACCCCTCTAGGTAGACACAAAGCACCCAGCTGATCTCCCTGTGCTATGCGGCTGCTTCCCACTAGGGATAAATGTAAAATAAATGTAAAATCTATTTTACATTTGGTAGTATATACGTCAAAGCTACTCTCAGCTGACCCTTCCCCCTCCCTGTGTCCTCAAGTCCATTCTCTACATCTGTGTCTTTATTCCTGTCCTGCCCCTAGGTTCATCAGAACCTATTTTTTTTTAGATTCCATATGTATGTGTTAGCATACGGTATTTGTTTTTCTCTTTCTGACTTACTTCACTCTGTATGACGGTCTCTAGGTCCATCCAACTCACTACAAATAACTCAATTTCATTTCTTTTTATGGCTGAGTAATATATCCCCATATCTCCTCCCTCTTGCGTCTCCCTCCCACCCTCCCTGTTCCACCCCTCTAGGTAGACACAAAGCACCCAGCTGATCTCCCTGTGCTATGCGGCTGCTTCCCACTAGGGATAAATGTAAAATAAATGTAAAATCTATTTTACATTTGGTAGTATATACGTCAAAGCTACTCTCAGCTGACCCTTCCCCCTCCCTGTGTCCTCAAGTCCATTCTCTACATCTGTGTCTTTATTCCTGTCCTGCCCCTAGGTTCATCAGAACCTATTTTTTTTTAGATTCCATATGTATGTGTTAGCATACGGTATTTGTTTTTCTCTTTCTGACTTACTTCACTCTGTATGACGGTCTCTAGGTCCATCCAACTCACTACAAATAACTCAATTTCATTTCTTTTTATGGCTGAGTAATATTCCATTGTACATATGTGCCACATCTTCTTTATCCATTCATCTGTCAATGGATGCTTATGTTGCTTCCATGTCCTGGCTATTGTAAATACTGCTACAATGAACATTGTGTACATGACTCTTTTTGAATTATGGTTTTCTCAGGGTATATGCCCAGTAGTGGAATGCTGGGTCATATGGTAGTTCTATTTTTAGTTTCTTAGGGAACCTCCATACTGTTCTCCACAGTGGCTGTATCAATTTACATTCCCACCAAGAGTGCAAGAGAGTTCCCTTTTCTCCACAGCCTTTCCAGCATTTATTGTTTGTAGATTTTTTGATGATGTCTTCTGCCCATTTTTGGTTTCGGTTGTTTGTTTTTTTGATATTGAGCTGCATGAGCTGCTTGTATATTTTGGAGATTAATCCTTTGTCAGTTGCTTCGTTTGCAAATATTTTCTCCCATCCTAAGGGTTTTCTTTTCGTCTTGTTTATGGTTCCCTATGCTGTGCAAAAGTCTTTAAGTTTCATTAGGTCCCATTTGTTTATTTTTGTTTTTATTTCCATTTCTCCAGGAGGTGGGTCACAAAGGATCTTGCTGTGATTTATGTCATAGGGTGTTCTGCGTATGTTTTCCTCTAAGAGTTTTATAGTGTCTGGCCTTATATTTAGGTCTCTAATCCATTGTGAGTTTATTTTTGTGTATGGTGTTAAGAAGTGTTCCAATTTCATTCTTTTATGTGTAGCTGTCCAGTTTTCCCAACACCACTTATTGAAGAGGCTGTCTTTTCTCCATGGTATATTCTTGCCTCCTTTATCAAAGATAAGGTGACCATATGTGCGTGGGTTTATCTCTGGGCTGTC
>NC_041215.1:14507053-14507786 GCF_002837175.3 Physeter macrocephalus | reverse complement strand
GTGTCTTATAGTTTTCTGCATACAGCTCTTTTGTCTCCTTAGGTAGGTTTATTCCTAGGTATTTTATTCTTTTTGTTGCAATGGTAAATGGGAGTGTTTCCTTAATTTCTCTTTTGGATTTTTCATCATTACTGTACAGGAATGCAAGATATTTCTGTACATTAATTTTGTATCCTGCTACTCTACCAAATTCATTGATTAGCTCTAGTAGTTTTCTGGTAGCATCTTTAGGATTCTCTATGTAAAGTCTGCAAACAGTGACAGCTTTACTTCTTCTTTTCTGATTTGGATTACTTTTCTTTTTCTTCTCTGATTGCTGTGGCTAAAACTTCCAAAACTATGTTGAATAATAGTGGTGAGAGTGGGCAACCTTGTCTTCTTCCTAATCTTAGAGGAAATGGTTTCAGTTTTTCACCATTGAGAATGATGTTGGCTGTGGGTTTGTCATATATGGCCTATATTATGTTGAGGTAGGTTCCATCTATGCCTACTTTCTGTAGAGTTTTCATCATAAATTGATGATGAAAATTGAATTTTGTCAAAAGCTTTTTCTGCATCTACTGAGATTATCATATGGTTTTTATCCTTCAGTTTGTTAATATGGTGTATCACATTGATTGATTTGCATATATTGAAGAATCCTTGCATTCCTGGGATAAACCCCACTTGATTGTGGTGTATGATCCTTTTAATGTGCTGTTGGATTCTGTTTGCTAGTATTTTGTTGGGGATT